>NC_142519.1:33473214-33653214 GCF_964205215.1 Stylophora pistillata | reverse complement strand
TTCAAAATAAATTTAAGGTTTTGGACAACAGTGTTTTGACTTGTCACGTATTGACAGACATGGTTCGAGTTATCGAGGGTAAAATTATATAGAAAATAACCTGAAGGGAAACGAAAATTGGTTCGAGTTACCGAGAGTTTCGAGTTATCGAGGGTTCGAGTTACCGAGGGTAAAATTACAGTGAATGTAGGACGGAAATCCATGGGAAATCGATTTTGGTTCGAGTTAGATGTTAAGTTACATGTAACTTCCTATGATTATCTGGGTGTTAGATTAACGAGCAAGCTAAATTGGAAAGAACACTGTGATGAAACTTCCAACAAAGCCAATAGGGCTCTCGGGCTGGTCAAACGGACCTTACAACCATGTACGCCTGAAATCAAGGAAAGAGCCTACAAAGCAATTATTCGACCTTTACTAGAACATGCAAGTGCTGCCTGGAATCCACACACAAACAGGGACACTGAAACTATCGAAAAAGTCCAGCGACGGGCTGCTCGTTTCGTCGTGCATAATTACAAGAGATCTACAAACTCACAAGATCTTGTAAATCAACTTGGTTGGGGGCTCCTTGGAATACAGACGTTTGCTGGCCCAAGTGACTCTTTTTTTATAAAATCAAAAACATTCTCATAGATCTTGAATTCCCATCTTCTATCCAACCAGCTCCTAGACCAAGGATCCAACATGCCATGCTCCAGCCCCACTCAAGTGTTTTGGCGCACAGTTATTCTCCATTTATACGAACTGTTCGGGTATGGAATAAACTGTCAACTCAAACAGTCCAAGTTGAGAACATTACTTCTTTTAAATCATTAGCCATAAGGGACATTCAGAACATGAAGACCCCGAACCACCTGAAAAGATTTTGAACTATTTACATTTATTGTTTCTTTTAAACTTTATATATTTATTGTAGATTATTAGCACTATTAATTAGTTATTCTATATCTCCCAGCGTTAGCCCAGCTATTTGGGAGTATAAGTTCCAAGCTAGCGCGAGGTTCGAGTCAGCGAGGGTTCGAGTTATCGGGAGTCGACTGTATTTAATAAAATATATTGCGTTACAACTTCATTCATTCTCTGACAATGACAATAATACTTTATTCAATCAAATCACAAAAATAAATAATTGAAAGAAAGGGAGACACCAGAAGTTATCCCTATCGAGGGTGTTTCTAAAATAATCATCTAGTTAAACATCTATTTGAATATACAAAATATAAGAACATTAAGTTGCGATTTAACTATATAAACCTCTGTGTATTTATCGTTAAATTCATGACGTTGAATTCGTAAACGAAGATTGGTTAACCAAAGGCGCAACGGCTCGCACTGATAAGTTCTTTATATAGCCTATGATAATATAATAGTTATTTGTTTCGCGGAAAGACTTAACAATTAGACGTACAGACTTAGATGAAAATACTTTTGGACGGAAAGACTCTTGGACGAAAAGACCGGACACCGAAGAGAGTACCGTTACAAAGAAAATTAGAATTATTTCGCGTTTCACGAGCAATACTTACGACGGACGAAAACCACTTGTTACGCAGTCTACGAAAAACGATCTCCCATCATTTTGTTCTAAAATATCTTGCAGTTAAGATAGTGAAAACTTTGGGCTGGCAATGTAAACGAAGTCGAACGCACGACTCGACCTCAAGATTTCTTTCAAAAGGATGTGTGGGGTAAAGGCCGCAGTAATTTCCATTGCAAACCATAAGCCTCCTTGACATCGTTTGCAATTAAAGGCAGTCTATGACTGCATGTGCCCACTGTTGTATGGTTTTAGAGTATTGCAGTTAAAAAAAGCCATGTGGTATAAAATGCAAAGGGGTTAACGAACAGCTCTTGTCGATGCCAAACTTGTGACAAAAGGAGGACTTGGTTAGAGCAGAGTTTGTACAATGGTCAATTGACAGGGCAAGAACAAGGCAGGAAATCAATAGAATGAGTATATGTATTACATATGTATCAAATTTATTCGAATTCCGAAACTTCGGTACATCGTACGCTCTGCTTACCTAGCGCTATGGGTATACCTGCGAGGTTTGGGGCTGGCCGCGCCAACTTTTGTTTGCCTTTTTTTTTTTTTTTTTTCCTTGCTTTCCCTTTTTCAAGGATGATAGATATGGTCAGGGGTAAAAAGTAAATGCAGAAGGAAGAAAAGCAGGTGTACACACAAAAAAATCGCGCCTCCCCCTCCCCCCTTAGCTCCAGGTCTGAATCCGGCACTAGATACGATCCCACGAGTGCGGCTTACGATAGTCCGCCATTTTGGAAACCGCGGGGACTTGAGGAAAGGTTATGGACTTACGCAATACATTACACGTCCTACACGACACCATAACATAGTTCTTACCACCTTTTTAGAAGAAGGACACAGTAGGCACAAAAATTAACGTTAGCTTAAATCGAGGATGGTTTAGATTTTGCTTTCGTGTCCAAAAACGGTTAACCTTGTTTAAATACCACCCCTTTATTCTATCACTATTTGAAATTCGTCACGTGTAGAGGGTATTAGTACAGTTAAGAACAAATAAAAATAATTGGAAAAAGTTGTACATTAAAGCATGACTGGTTCGACCATAGTTATTTAATTTATGGAAAGTTAATCGCTGTCTGAACGAATTCTTAAGCTAAACAATCTACTGGGTCGTTGAGCACAATCATTTGTGTCCACGAGCGGTAGGTTGTGCTAATTCAACTACCCTTGAAGACGCGGCAGCTTTCTTCGCAGTTTCACTAACGGTGAATGCATCTGGGTTAAACTGAAGGTGATCCATTGTCTCCCGTATAATTGGCTTGGACAAATTTTGGATCCTATCAGAGGCTATTGCCCTGAGAGTGTTTCTAGTAATATGCCATTCAGTCTCTCTACATGGCAAATATCCCTCAACCGTTTGCTTGGCCTTGGAAAGCTCCTGAACACGGGCTGAGGCTACAGTGCGCATGCTGGCTGAGGATACGCGCCATGTTGGCTCCCTTATGAGCCTGTCTTGGCGCGTTTTAGGACGCGCTAGTTGTTCGGTTCGAGCGGAAGTCACGGCTCGTTTTGCTGGTTCACTTACACTCCAGGGTATTTCCCTTCCTGGCCGGTAGTCAGGATGGCATCTCTTGGAATGTGCTAGTCTCAGTGAAAGTTCCCGTTCTCCTGCCGTCTTCGCTGCCTGGCTTACTTGCCAAATTGGTGAACTTCTACCGCAACTGAAGATGTATGCCTCCCTAGAAGGAAGAAGGGCCACTTTAAAGTCGGGCATGGAGGTATTCTGCCACTCAAATGTGTAATAGTTGGAACGTCAAAACATCAAAATACAAATGAAGCACTTCTCTACGTTTTTACGTTTCAGAAAAGCGGCCTGAGGGCCTTGCAAACTCTGTTTGACTATTTTTGCCGGCTGACAGTGTATCCATTCAGCGCGTGGCCAAAACGATCTTATTACATAGTAAACTGTGAATAACACATGGAAGTACCTTTGGCAGAGAAAGGAGATCTAGAGAGGAACTTATTACTTCGAAAAGTTCCATTCATTTTTATCGTGACCTGGTGACTGCCAAAATTAGTGACACTTGAGCCGATGGAATAGTTTTAATTCACAAACTATTGTTTAGTGTCCCAAATACACAATGAAAGATCGATTCCCATATTCCCATAGTTGGTGCTAGAACATTTCTCTTTCCAAAGTTGTTTTCTCAATAATGTGTCTCGGCTATCGATGTAATAAACTGATCCACTACCTGAGGTGATATCAGTTTTCCAGCAATCAAATCGCTTGTTTCATTACTTCGCAGTCCATAATATGTTCGTAGCTCGTGGTGTACAGCGGTAAACTTAATTTTCTGCATTGATCTGTGTTTGGCGAATTTTCTCATACTAGCTCAGTTTGATTGGTTTTTGGAGAAACTATCCTTGGTCAAGAATGCTGATAACGAAACCTTTTTCTTGAAGTATTCAAGATTGTTGGTCTGTCGGGTTAAGTCTGTGAGCTCTCCTCTAAATAGAGCCGTATCGATTCTCTAACTAACTTGCTCCTAATTGAGTTATGGCTTACACCTGACATGGCAAAAAGAAAGGGAGATCTTAATGCCTAAGCAACAGCTGAAATATTTCACTATCCTACTTGAAAAGCTTCGCCATGAACATTATTGAATCGCATGCCTACAGTAAGAATAAACCTAGAGTTTGCGGGCTTTTGAATTTGCTAAAAGCATTCGTGCGTTTAGACTATTGCTAAGCAAAGACCTTTACCTTCAAAGATAGTTTGAAATCATTCAGAAAATATTCCTCTAAACCTTGTTGCTGCTTTTTTCGTTGGTAGAGGTAAAGCTGGCGAGTGCAGTCTAGTCTATCAACCGTGAGTCGGGCCCAAGCAACCACGCTATGCACTGCCTAGCAACTTGACAATCAGTGAATTTTGAATAACTAGTCACGATGCAAATGATTAAACAAACTTTCAAACTCGAAGCAAAAGCGATGTGCAAATTTCTTCTTTAATTGTTGACAAACAAGATACTGCGCTTGAGGCAACCTGCACTGAGGCTTAGAATTTTAGAGTGAATTTCCTAGTCTTCACGAGCTTGTTGCATTAGAAATTTGTGCGGGCTCCTCTAAGGATATTTGAGTAGTCATGTAATTATCACCTCATTTAAGATGGCTTAACGAGTTCTTGCTGCTTTGAAGCCAACCAAAGAAGTACATTTACGTTGTTGAGTTCGTCCCGACCTTAACAACTCGCTGAATTCCAAACATGTTCCTCAACTGCAGAACTTAAGTCGGACAAATCTGGGCAAATCAGTTTACTACTAATCAAATTTGATAACAAGAGAAAATAAAAAAAATCGTGACCTGAAAAAAAATGTTGAGCAAAATATGTCACAAGTTTAGGGCAAGTTTGCCCGATTGCAGAACGTGTTCCCACAGTACCTTTGTTCTTCTTGTTGAGGTGGTAATTTCTTCGGTTCTGCCAGCTGACTGACCCTTGTGGAAATATTTGCTTTTAAAGCGGAAGGTTGCACATCCCAAATGACAGAATTACGGCCACAGCTATATATGTATTGTCCCCTAGAATTTCAAGCAAAAGGAAGTGAGGGACTAAAGTTGACATTATGTAAACTCACATACACTATCTGGTAACTAACAAAACTAATGAAGATGTTAGCATCACTTCAAATGGTTTAAACCACAACAATAAACATACAACTCCAAGCAGAGGCGTAGACGTAGTAAAGTGAAAGTTTTCAAATTCGTTTATAAGTTATGAAGTTACCGGCTAAAATGATACTGACCCAAAAGGGCCAATGAATCTTCGTATTGAATTGATTTTTTTGGGCTTTGCGTTTGTAGATTCCCTTGAGAAACAATCGCATTCGCATTTAGAATATACATTTAGAATATGCGTTTAGAATATACTTTTGCTAAGGAAAAAGAAGTAATGAAATATAGCAGCAAATAACTATAGAAGAATTTATTAGTTCGTCATGGACATAGTTATAATTGTCATAGGCAGAGGAGACGTGTATTTAACAGAAAGACTCCGAGAGCTGCAAGTAATATGCGAAACTTAATTAAATGTTTCCAATTTTACGCTCTTAGGGGCGCATGTCATTAACATAAAACTACTTCTCGACTTCAGACACCAAAGACGCGGCTATTTCACCATCAACTTTGATCTTTTACTGAATAATGAGAGTTAATTTTCCTCTTTGTATTCATTTTGGTACCTTCTACGACAGTGAAAGTGCTTCCAAAGGATTGTTTATGTTTTCACATTAAACTTTGTTTAGAATCTACTTAATTTAGTACCTAACCATAAACATATGGTAGAGAATGGTCATTGAGTTTATTTCAGTATTCAAGAATGAATGAGTTTATCCGGCCATAGGTTCATCTGCTCACTTAGAGATCGTTTCCAACAACACCCTCAACGGTGACGCCAGCTTGAAATTTCAATAGTAATAAAGAAAGAACAGAAGGGCTTTTTCTTCTCCCAGCGTTAGCCTAGCTATTTGGGAGTACAAGTTCCAAGTTCCAAGTTCCAAGTTCCAAGTTCCAAGTTCCAAGTTCCAAGTTCCAAGTTCATAAAGTTTAGAAATTATTCGGTTTTCAGTAAACATTGGCTACTACCTGATTTTCATTTTTCTCATGGTTTTACCGATTTGTTATTACAATTTCAAGGCCAGTATAAGTTGTGCTACAAGAAGTTCAGACGGGGCGTGTTCAGTTTCAAAAAAGCGATATAATGAATTCAATGATCGAGTGATCAGTATTAACAACTTACAATCCTGCCACATCGAATCTCAGAAAGACTCAGAGAGATTCGTATGACACCAAAGACAAAGAAAACCTTGTCAACAATTTTCCACGGAACAGTTTTCGCTAATCGAAACGAAAAATTACTTGAGGAGTTTCTTTTCAGTGCGAAGATCGCTTTTCTTTCAAAAAGAAGCGCGAGGAGTAGTTGCATACGTTTATGAGGATAGCAATCGTTTACAAATCTAGTTCTGGGGCAAGAGAAGTTATCGCGAGATGATTATTAGCGAAAAGGCTTTGTAAAGATATAATCGGACACACCCTAAAGATGGCTAAGTCGCTTATATCCTAATGTACTTTTCCAATTTTTTACTTTGGCATTGCGTGCAGAATTTCTAGCGGGTATGAATGTCACGGTTCACTTCCGTAATTTGAAAAGCTCTATGGCCCTTCGCTCTATTTACAAAATCGTGCTTTTGTACCTGCTACACTTGGATGGATGGTCGATTTGGAAATCTTTTTTCGGCGTGGCTAAGGCCATTAATCTCTCTGATGCATTTGCTGTGATTGCTCCCCTGGAAATGGGCCACATCATATCTTGATTTCCCCATACGATTGGCCTGAAACAAAAATGATACCTATAGAATTCTCACCCATTTGGCTTCGTTGTCAAGAACGAACTGCCCTATCGATGAAAAGTTTGCTAAAAACCGAGCGGCTAAGAAATTCATTAATAATATTTAGATAAGTCTTTCAAATTAGAAGTAAATGAGGCAAGTAAGGCTTCCCGGGGTTAATAAGCTAGGGCTTTGGCCAAATTCAAAATGCGAGAGACATGTCACTGGTCTTTTTACTGTAATCACATCAAGTAAAACTTAAGTATAGGTGGAATCTAGTCTGCTGACCAGGAAATTTGTAACTCGCCAGTTAATTTTCTACGGGGTAGTTTTATGTTGTGTTGGATAACAACGATCTTCTCTAAACACATCACGTACAGTGGTTTGGTATTACCTACCAGAAACTTGTCATCCATACCGCTTTAGATTCCTTCGGCTTGGCAAGTTTCACCAAGCGGGTACTAGTTGAAATGAACATAACCAATAATCAGACGACGACAAACTTTAGGAGGACCTAAAGTAAGCAATGTATCAAACTTCCATCGAGCTAAAAACAACTTACATGCCAGTATCCCGTGTGGCTTCTGTAAAACTTGGAAGTGGATGATTCACTCGAACAACTAAGTGAAAAGAAAACATGTTATAATTATTTCGATTCAATGTTTGTCGTGTCTGCACAAGACAAACATTCGCACTCACAAGCCACTTCTGTCATATTGAAACCGGGCGATTACTTCAAACTTTCCAAAGTAATTACAATTACAACAAATTCGTCCCTCTATAAAAGCTGGAAAAGTAAGTGTGGCTGAGGTTCAAATACTCGCGCTTCTCGTGGGAATTCGATGCAGTTACTGTACCTCTTCGGTGTGGTGTTCAAAGTTTTAATGATTACATTCAACAAAGCGTCTGGTTATGTTCCTATGGAAACAATACCGCAAGTTGGTGATAATTAACGCTATCCTCTGGTACAGCGCTTTCTGGACTATGATTGGACAACTACGAGTCCAGTGAGGTTTCCGTATCAAAAGAAGTTTTTCTTTGTGTTTTCCAAAACCCAAACAAACAAACAAAGGGCAGTCTTACAGTTTGATCCCGGGCATTGCTATTTAAACATTTCTGCAAACATCCCTTTGTTTGGAAACTAAAGAAATCTTCTACATGCTAACTTAACCTAGTTAGATAAAATGAAATAATTATATGAAGTTCATATATTTTGAACTGCGGTATTAGATACATATGGTGAACGATCCTCGCAGTAGATAGCGCTATTTAAGCAATAGCGAAAATCAGACCTGAAAAAAATCAGGCCTGTACGGGATTCCAGCCACTGACCTCTGCGATACTAGTGCAGCGCTCTACCAATTGAGCTAACAAGCCAACTGGGAGCAGGCCGTTAAGTTGATTCGTAATAAACCCGTGATTTATTACGGGTTTATTACGAATTATCCCAGTCAGTGGTTGGAATCCCGTACAGGCCTGATTTTTTTCAGGTCTGATTTTCGCTATTGCTTAAATAGCGCTATCTACTGCGAGGATCGTTCACCATATTAACTTAGTTATACTGGAATGCTAATCGATAGTATTCATAATCACGAGAATGTAGGACAAATCATATTTGCACTGAAATGAAAATGACTGATGTCATATCTTTTCGACGGACGGCCACTTCTCTGACGTTGATAAGATTGCATAGGGTTGGTACAAGTCTCGACTTAATATATTTGGCGAACTGACTGGCGTCATGAGCGCAGGTTTTCGTCAGAAGCATGCAGATTTCCTTACTGTTATTTTGATCGCAAGTGACAACTGAATCTACCTCAGTAGATCATAGTTAGTAGACATAAAAATTACATGCCAGTATTACATGCCTTCCTCACCGTTCTTTGTATCGACTTGTGGGGGTTTATTTGTCTAAGACTGAACTAGTTCGATGTAAAGAATTTCTCTAAAGGGAGTAACTGTTGTCTGGTCTCTCTTAAAAGTAAGTATAAACAAAGAAAAAATACTTACTTCGGGGCAATTTAACGGGTTCCTTTTTCTTTACTTTTTCGCGTTCTGAAGAGAAAATTAAACAAAATTAGATAACTAGTTAACAGTAGAATCGTTTTGTTAATAACGCCACTGGTGTTAGAATAACACAAGGAAAATCAGAATTGAATAAAATAGAGACTTTGAGATGTATTCAAACAGGGCATGTAAAATGAATGAATTTATAACCGCCCGCGCGAACATTTGACATACCTTTTACTGGTTTAGCGCTAACAGTTCTTTCAGATGAAACCGACTGAGTTCGAAACGCTGGTAAATAAAGCCTTTCAGAGTTGGAAGAAGTTAGCACTTCTTCCTTTACAGGCGAGCTTCGTTTAGATTGTTGATCACTGGCTTTGGATGAAGGTTTCCTCTCAGGCTCTACTTGTCTTTGTTTTTTACAGTTCAAATCGTCTTTTTCTTCCTTTTCAGGGCTTGTGGCTTCTGGGCCTATAGCTGTGCTCTCTCCATCTGAATTATGAATCAACGTAGTAATTGCTTATTGTGAGAGTTTTGATTTCGGATGTGCTAACTTTTGATTTAAAGGTCACATCACTTTAAAGTTATATTGTTCACGAGTTCGTAGCGTGGTAACTTGGAGTCGTTAACGTCTTGTTCAGTGCAATTTTTTATTTTGGTCAGTACATTTGGCTATAACTGCATACAAAGGTTAACAAAGTTTCTTAACTTGAAATTTCTTTGTCAAGGCTATCATAAAAGTAACATATTGAACAGGAACTCGACCGTATTTATCTGTTCGACCATCTTGTATCACCTTGCCGGCACTCCATGAAACCCCAAACTATTCCCCACATTCGTCTGACGTGTATAGGAACTGTCTACAGTAAAGTGATGTCTGGACATGATTTATTACTTACTTTTCACGATAAGCCGAAAGTGTTCTATTTTGCATGACAAAAAGACGTTCTTCGATTTAGCCGCATTTGGTGTGAAGACCGAATTTACTCTCGTGAACTTTCAACAGGGTTGTTACTAAGTCTTTATACTTAGCACCTCCTTTTGGAGTAAACCTGCGGGTGGCTTGACATCTGCTTAAGCTTTTCATTCAACCCCACACCGCTGAATATGCCTTCCTCGTCACCTTAGCAACCAGATCTTGAGGTTTTAGTTGAAACTTAGGCAAAATGTTTATACGGTAGATGGGAAGGGATCAACCCACAGTTGCATATAAATGATAAAAGTTACGTGCACTAAGCCCTCCACAGTGAAGTGTTACTGAGTATCATGTTGTTGACCGAGTGTATCCTGCATTTGATCAACTCAGCGATATGTATACATCCTAGCTTTTTAACATTTGCCGAATAATGAGCGACAAAAATTTGACAGACGAAAAACTATGCTGCACATGCTTACCTTCCTGCTTTCCGACGTACGTTGTAACATTTTTGGAAAGCGCGCATTCTGGAAAGGTCTCCTTTTTTTGTTTTGTTTCGTTTTGTCTCTTTTGAGCGGGCAGAGTCATAAAGCAAGTTTGTTTCCGTCTTGTCAAAGGATAGAAATATAGCAAATTTGTTATATAGTTACTAAGCCTGTGAGCATTTGCCCTATTTCCAAATTCAGCGCTGGCAAATCTCGAAAGTGCTTTATATCAACTTACCTCCATATGTAACTAAAAGTCGTAACTTGATTCTGTACTTGATTATTTATTTCATTTGAGATTGCTTCGTTAAACGACATCAAAAATAATCGAACGTTAACCTACCATTTTCGACATCCTCGACTTTAATCTGGTGTTTCGAATCGTTCTCTTGTAGATCCATAGCAAAATAATTTTCCCCTCATAAAAATGTTTCAAGAATTGTAAGCTTAACACTTACACAAACGGAGACTCTTTGAATTGTTGGGTACCTAGAGACCATTATATGCGCGATTGACTCAACTAAGCAGTAAATATTTTATGAGCTATAGTTGCTTATTGCTCGCCTATTGGTAAATTCAGTGCTGAACATTAGAAGCACTTTAAAGCACTGTAACAGATGTCTTTGCCTTCGATTTACTTTTTTTAAAATTAGCTTCAATTGAAAACGCTTACTTCGCCTGTATCTTTTGGTTGAAGGTAACAAGGGTTTTTAACGTAATCCTCTAGATTAGAAGAAAGTCGAGATTTAAAGTTGCCACATAAGTAAAAATTTCACATCAGTATTTAAACGTTTTAATGGTTGGTTTTGTTCTTCCACCTGAATTAAGTCTTTAAAAGACAAAAACATTTCAATTTGCCGAATTGAATCTCATTTTCATTCCCGCGTTGCAATGAATCTCACATTTGATCAGAAACTAATCATTCTTCAAATTGCCTAGTAGAAAAATTCAGCGCCAGAGTCACTTTAATAAAGATATCTTTAAGGAAGGCTTCGTGTTAAAATGTTACGTCTGTCATACAGTTCCCAGCTCAGTTTACTAACGCATTTTAGCTTTCGTCGCAGTTTTTTTGATAAAGATTTTTTGAACACCACATCTTGAACACCGCTTGTCCATTCTGCGAAGAGTACTTAAAAGTAAAGTTGGAGAATTCAGACTTAAGATATGTGAATTAGCCGTCATTATCGAAAAAGTAAGTCATACCTACCGGTGCTTGAGAGACTTGATCTGGAGCTGGCGCGCACGGACTTAATGCTCGAGGCTGCTAAGCTTAGATAACTACTGTACTCTGTTATGACAGACCGCAAACTCGGAGTTCGCTTAAGGATTAAGCTGATAGGTGTCTCACACGTTGGTAGGGACGCTCGTGTTGACATTTGATCGCTACCACTCTGATAACTGACGTATGTCCTGAGTGGCTGAAGCCTATTTTGTTTTACGGTAGAGCTCGCCTTACTGATTGTACCAGTGGAAGATCTACTGCTCTGCCCTGCTCTGCTTGATTTCATGGATGACATGGACAATGCACTCGACAAAGAAGACCCTCTGTTCGTTGCAGACTTTTTTCGTTTCCGTGCATTCCAAAAGTCACTTGAAGCCGAACTAAGAGAGCTTTTTATCCTCGGTTTTTTGGGGAATTCCTTCCGTTTCCGACGTCGCTTTTTCCGATTTGTAAAATCGATTTCATCATTAATATTTCTTCTCAACTTTTTAACAGTTTCTTTTTTGTTGTACAAGGGGCGGGCAGCTGATCTATTTTTTCCTCTTTCCATGTCAAAAAGGGACATGATAGCTTCCTTGTTGAGGTCTGGGACAGATTTTACGCGGGCCGCTTTTGGATTTTTCATAATTGATCGGGTGCTCATTTGAGACACCATCTGGCTGCGACTTACAGATCGCGCTCTTGAAAGATCAGGATCCAGTGTGAGCGTCACATGACGCTTACCATATCTGCGCATATCGGGAACAGAATTACTTGAAATGTTTCTACCGATAAGAGGTAAATGAGGCGTTTTAGAGCGGAAGTAGGTTTCTTGTCTAAAGGTCTTTGCTCGCCTTCCTGTGGTTGTGGTATTTACTGTCGAATGTTTGTTATGCCCACGAACGACTTCAGGTCCTTCACTTATGCTGTACCCTGCTGCACTAAAATGACTCCATCGTGACCAGTTTCTTGTAGTCACGTAAGTACCGTCGCTGTGCACGCTTGTCGTACCTTTATCACGCATTCCTGTCGCAGCCGAGGGTGACCGCTGTTCGGGCCCGAAAGATAACTCTGACTCATTTTCATAATCCTGATGATTTTGGCCACGATCTTTCTCTTTCTTTGCTGCCATTTTCTTCATGCGATATTGATTGCTGTTCAAAACGTATGATGGCGCCAAACTTACATTTGAGTGTGCACTTCCTTTTCTTACCGTTTTCGTTGTTTTAATCGTTATTATGGACTCAGGAGTGCTTTTTGCTGAAGCAATAGTACGAATGCTGCTGATGCTCGCATTTAAACTACTCGTATAGTGTGTTTGGACAGTTGTGGGAGTTCCAACTCCTCGTGTTGGAGTTTCTGTGTCTTCGTCTTCGTCCTCGCTACTTTCTTCATCACTTTCATCGCTCTCATCATCGCTATCATCGCTTTCATCACTTTCTTCTTCAGTTTCGTCGTCATCGTCATCCTCATCGCTGTCTTCATCTTCTTCCTCCTCCTGCTCATCAGCAGAGTTCAGTTCTTTTTTATCTTTTTCGCTGTCACTGCTGTAGTTGATAAGTACATTTCCTTCCTCGTAATCAATTTTCGAAACATGTGGTGTAGCGGCAGAGCTCTCGTTTCGACTCTGCCCTTCAGGATTTCTTCGGAACGCCTCTCTCTCTGGGCGATCTAAGGAGTAAGAATTATTATTTCTAGGTGCTGTTACTTTTTTGGTATCCACGTCCTTGAAGTGGTCACTGAGACTTTCTTTAAAGGCACTCGATTGTGAGCCGCACGACTGAACTCCAGAGCTTCTTCCATCCCCCTCAGTTCTCTCTGGATTTATGTTTCTCTGTAAGGACTTCCTTTTCCTCTTTTCATTTTGGAGCTCCCTTTCAAACTTTCGCAAGTTTTGACTCGTAAGCGAGAAAGTATTCACCGTCGTCATTTCGAAGGGTTTTCTTCCCGTGTGGCTTCGTGATCTACTATGGTACAATCTTCTTGAGCACTGACTTTTACCATTTGAGATCACCTGTCGATTTAAAACGTAAAGTAGAAGATCAATTCAAGGGTAAAATGAATCGGAAAAAATAATTTGTTCAAGATCAAAGTTTCATTTACCAGACTTTCCCAAAGAGCGGACACTGTTTCGAATATGTAAAAACGAGTTCGCCTATAATAATCAAAGCTTACATCAGAAATCCATCGCAGTCATTCTAGTCGCATTGTGTAGAATGTGACTATAGCGGCCCCGAGTAATGTTCGTAAATGTTAAAGTTTTGTTGTTGCAACGTCGACATTCTGCTGCCTTTGCTTGCTTGTCGAAGTTTGACATGGAGAAAAGTGCCAACCAATTCGTCAGGGAATAATTTCTTAAATAATGAGCTAAACAGCCAAAGTTTGAAATGAGGAATATGGAAACTAAATTATCTTATGTGGATAGCATTTTTTGAAAGTTTGAACCTGTGTTTGCGCTGATAGACATCTGCTTCGTTGATATTCTTTTCTAAGTGGAAGCGGTTGAAATGACTTATGCAAATTGAAAGCCACGCTGTGTTTATTAGACTGTTTACATTGTCCAAAGTACAAGAAAGTGACATGTTTTGGGAAATGCCACTTAGTGAAAAAGTTCAGTTGCTATTAGTATAAGTAATTATTTCAATCAGAATAATACAACAAATAATAAGAATTGAAATTGTCGTTAGGGATGCATATGGAAGTACCATACTTGCTGAGTAATCTAGGGGAAGTCACGAATTGAGTGTCAAAGAGTATGAAATAAGGTCTTCAGCAACACTGAAGAAACTTAGTTTCAGTCCCCTATTAAGATCACAAGCACTTGCAATTCAAAAAGACAGTAATTCATCTCGTTTTTCTTTTTTTTCTTTCTTCGTTCTTTTAATAACCTTTTCTTTCTTTAACATCACTTACAGAGGTTGGTATTTGATTTAAATGATGCAGTCACATTTGTGAAAGCTGAGAGAAAGCCATGGCCTTCCGTCGGTAAGATTAACACTGATTATTCAAAGTACGATATTAAAGATCCAAGCCCACATACTCTGGTTATTAAAAGTCACACGCAAACAACGCAACAAATTTGCGATCTCTGCGCGCCAACAGAGACGTTCTGAAAGTGTAAAATCATATCAGAGCTTTACGCCACATCCAACTCAACATGTTTTGAACGTTGATTTCCCCTATCTACTTGCTATCAAGTATTATTACCAGTTCAAACCCGCCTCAACATCAACTGACCATTCGGAAACCTTTTTACATTTCTAATAAGGTTTTGGAAATTTTTGTGCGTGTAAATTTGCTTCTACGAACTGATTCTGGTTAGTCTTAGCATTAGGATTAGTATACCTTCCTTCATTTGGCCCTATTCAATTTTTTTCTCATGGGGGCACAGAGAATTTATTATTTAAAAAAATTCTCTTAATTAATCATAAAATACAGATCTTCACTTGCATGTTAATTGATAATGCTTATTGGTGTGCAAAAGAAGTTTGTCGTTTTTTGGTGTCGTAGTCGTACTACAACAGTTACCCATAAACAAAACTCTGAAGCATGAGTCTAGCTGTTTCTTTACCAGTCAATCTGCCTACTTTTCTATTTTGTGAGAATTCCAGCAGAAAAATCATGTGAATCCATGTTTTGTTTCTTGAAGCTATCCTTGACCTGGTTAAATGTTTTAGAAATCTATAAGTTACTGAGACTGACCATGCCCATGAATAGATCAGAGACTACTGGAAATCTCGAAAATTGTATTTTGTTTTATGCCATAAATTGAACGTACGAAAACAGCCGAGGGCAAGCTGGCGAGTAGTATATGTAAACTGTATAATATTCCATTCAAAAGTTTTTTCCCTCAAGTTTACAAATCTAAGAAACTAGCCACGTAAACCTCGTCGCTACCTAGTCAAGTTCTAAAACAAAGGAAAGATTGAATTGGCACGGTGTCACCAGTGTGTGTTTTGCCTCGGATTAAATAGACGCGCAAATTCTTTAGGGGGCATCTGTCACTCGCTCCAAATACATTTACAAGCGAAAACAAACCAAATAAGACCCTTACCCTTTGGTGCACTTCATCGCAGAAATGTTCAGCTTGCTTAACTTTGAATATCAAACGGTTGACTCTTTGCAGGTCGCTACAATATCATCCCAATCAGGCTGGTAACCATGGTGCAAGTTAAACTATGATAGTTGCTTTGACAATTGATTCATTAGTGCTATGAAGTAGGCAGATATGCAAATATCACACCATTTGATAGACGCACCTGTTAAACTGATTGGTCATAGTAGAGATTTGGCAGATGTACACAGAGAAGACCCAAACTTGGAAGGTAACATGATAAAATTTCAAGTATGACGAACGCGAAGGTGCGGGTTGACCGCATAACAGGTTTTTCTTGACATACTGGTTAAAAGCGGCGTTCCAGTCAGTTAATTTTTAGTGCCCTTCACTTTATAAAAACTCCTCACAGGCTTTTAAGGGTTTATCAACAAAAAGTTTCGGAACCATTCGTTGTCTACGTTAAGGGAGGAGCTGGGAGCAACGAGTAGAGTTAAGGGTTTTTTCAGAAGTAAAAGGGCTGGCCTTCTTTCCTCCTTGACAAAGAAGGTGGATGTCACCATTAGGTTTAGTGGACAGTTTAAGTGACAGGAATCATTTGCTAATTTTGAAAGTGAGAGTGAAAGCAACATAATTAGTGGTGATGGTTGAGTGGATGAACGGGTCACTAGTAAGCCATAAAAAATGAGCCTTAAAAATACTATATGTACCCCTAAAGATGAAAAGAAAAATTTCAAAATGCTTACTAGAAGTCATTTTTTTTTGTGTTTGGCTCTATTTGATATAGTAATTATTTGTCAAAGGTTTTTGACATTGACAAAAATTAGAAGTCTATCGTAGAATAAATTTTTGCGGTAGTGGCCGTAACTATAAAGAGATGGATACTTTTAACTAAATTGTTTCTCGGAAGAGCATATATTTATATTTTTGAAAGGATGGGCTCAAGAATTTCGAATATTGTATCATAAAGTGATACATTTTTGGAACTCTATTCACCCGAATGTCACCAAGACAGCTACTAATTCAAGATCTAAATAGAGCGTGGAAGCAAGATCATTAAGAATTTCTAATCTTGTATCACAAAATTGATGTATGTAAAGAATTCAATTCACACGAATACGTAACCCTACATGAGTTATATTGAGAATTTTTATAATTGTTTGTGCTATATTTAGCTAAGTAATTAGTTTGATAAGGGATTTTTTTTAATTTCCAAGTCATTTTGGTGATTTTTGTGTTTTGTGTTTCCAAACGAGACTTAACTCATTAAGAATTAATGAGTTGCAAGTAATCACTAATTTGCATTTTCTTATGCTATTCAATTACTCATTTTCACTTTTACGCCAGTGAGTTTTAATGTTAGTGAAAGTGTCGAAGATTTCAATTTTCAGTTCTAAAAGTATAAATATATGGTTATAGTATGGAAGAACTATTTGAGCAACTTTGTACGCAAGATAAAATAAATATTGCGAATAAATAAATGATGAAATGACGAAGGAACACATATTTGTCGTCAGAACGATAAAGTTTCCTCGAATATTGGCTAAGTGCGACGGGCTCTTAACCGGTTCAGCTTAAATAGACCAAGGTCTGAAAATTATTTTCGCACCATTTGCACAGCGGAAAAAAAAGCAGACCAGCGCAAAAAAGAAATGATTTACACACTGGTCTAGGTCGGTTTGTATGGGGTAAAAACTGTGCCCTTGGTCTTCGAAATATTTCTGCGACAGGAGAGAAGTAAGGGACTAGGCCTGTTCAGTGCATCATAGGACATGATGACAGCTCTATTAGAGAGGTTTTTCACGTGGGAGAGAATCTTAAACCTTCTCCTAAAAAACTAAGCAAGTTTTTTCTACTATAGTTCAAGTAGTAGTTCAATCTTTCGTTTCGATTCTGTTTCTGCGTTAGCAGCGTGGCCCTCGTAGGATGGGCATTCAGAGCCTAAGCCATGTTTCCTACCCGGATTTCCTGCCTAATTTTTCCTCATCGGACTTTTTTCCCGGCAGGTTTTTTCTGACCTCCTTTCTGGCAGTAGTGTAGTTTTTTTCTGTAAACTGCCACTTAGCTCTGTAATTTTTAGGTATCATAGTGTAATCACTTCTGATCATACGTCGCTCGGCCAAAACTGCCAAAATAAACCCACTGGTTTTCTGTTTACGTTATGCACTGCGTAGTGGAGATGAAATATAGAGATTATTCCCTGGAAAGAATGCACGAGCGATTTTTATTCACGAGTTGATACATCAATAAAAAAAAAACTTTACACAGTTAAAGGCAACGATATTTATAATCGTGCAGAACATGATTTGATCTAGGTTTGCTATCGCTAACTGAACTAGGATCTTGGCGCTCGTGAGAGGTTTCAAGTTCTTAGTCGATGGAAATCGAGGCCATCCTCTAAATTGGGATATATCAACAAAGTTGAAATGGTAAATTGGCCACCGTAACGATTACTAAAGCTGACGTTTCGAGCGTTAGCCCTTCGTCGCTTCGACAAAGGGCTAACGCTCAAAACGTCAGCTTTTGTAATCGTTACGGTGGCCAATTTACCATTTCAACTTTGTTGATATATCCAAATTATTTCTAACATTGTTACAAAGGAACTTAAAACAGATATTGTCCACTTGGAAATGCAATTTTTGTCTTGCACATCTAACATGGACCTCCATCAAATCAAACACATTATGCAAAAGCACAGACAAAAATATAATTATGACAATTTGGAACGTGCTCCAAAAAAGAAAAGACTGCAACAGATAAGTTCTAAAAACAAAAGCAAGTTCAAAGTTAGACAACAGCATGAGAGTGAGACAACCCCAACTTTTGATGTCTGCATTGTAGAATTCAAAGAGAAAATCAGAGGTCCTTATTAGTTACGTTGTGTATACAATGTTTTCACAATGAAATATACTTCCCTGCATTCAGTTCAGTACGATTACGAAGGGGTGCTCCTTAAATAAAAAGGACGGGGGTGCGCGTCATACCCTATATGGGTTAAAAAAGGCGGATTTGGTACCTCTTTGGCTGTTCAACCTCGAAAGGTCCACAGCAGCAGCTTCTGTGATACCTTTTAGGGTATTGTGCCAAAGATATGTGACTGTGATGTTGTAGAATTGGTGTCTCGGGGGTGAAAAAAAATTTACGACATGCCCACAAACCAGGACCTTGGTACCTCTTAGTATTTCTTTTTAGAACCACTGCGCACCGTGAATGATCAACACTCGTAAAAGCACGTCTACCTGTAGCCCGACTTACGATCTTAGATCGTCTTGTATTAAATTAATTTGATTGCCTCCTCTTAGTTGTCTTGTTTAAAACGATATTCTTCCGCGGTTTAGCCCTCTTTGCCATCTTCTGGATTTGCTACCACTTTTCCCTACTTTCGAAAGGACACGGATATTTTTCTTTGTGCACTTGCAAGAGAGTTTGTTCATGTCTTGATTGATCGATAGATCGACTTTCCAAACGTCAACAAATTAGTGGCCTTAAGGAATCTATATGGACATCTGAGTCTGTCCATAGGTCAGCGAAATCGCTTTCTCGATAAGCACTCCTTTTGGAGCATGTTTTGATCTTAAATGTTTAGTTATAGAAATGATATTGGTGAACAGATGTCCTTCCTTAAATACTGCGATCTTACCCTTATTTCGATTTTGTAAAAAACGCATTTGAGAATGCAATAGCTTCTAATCTGTTCTCTTTCAAACAAGAGTAGAGGCAGGCTTGAATCTTGCGATCTGGTGTTCATTGACGAAGACAAAACTAAACTGTTTCGAGCTGAGCGCTATCAGCCAGAGAAAAGAAACCTACGACCTATTGAAGTATATCACTTATATCTAATGAATGTAAACGTTCAAGGATTTTAAATATCTACATAAACGTACATGTAGTAACCCATTGCGGTAACGTCCAGGTATGATTTCAAAACTTAACACAATTAGAGGGGCACGAAGACTATTTGATAATACCCAGAGAACTCTTTTCCTCTTAACTCTTAAGTCTTTCTGTTTTAATTCGTTGCAGATCGAAACCATCCTTTAGATTTGTTATCATCTTTTACTTGACACTAGCAATTTGGTCGTGTTTGTTTACTGCACATGGATATGCTATTCTTTCAAGGTAAGAAAAAGAGATTTCGTCATTTTGAGATTGATCAAACGATCGAACAAACAAAAACGAAGGGCACAAATTTCCCCTTCCTGTTTTCGTTGAAAGTGACAAGCCTGAACTTTTTTCAGCTGGAAAAAGTAACAAACACAAGAATATTACAACCCGGCTGTTACCGGAACCCGGTGACAATCAGAAATGGGAATATAGGAACAGCGAAAAACGCATCGTAAACTGTAAGTGTACAACACACTAACGTAACGATCGGGAAACAGAAAACTAAAAGGATGGGAGACAATGACGTCACAATCGGGCAACAACGGCTTTAAAAAAAGTAATAACGTAACAATTCGGCAACAAGGAAAACTAAAAAGTGTGCAAGATACTAACGTTACAATTGGACGCCAGAGAAAACTAAAATATTCACGAGCTAATAACGTAGCAGTCGGATCAAAAGGAAAACCAAAAATGCTCAGCATATTAAAAGGAAATCTTAAAGGTGTGCGAGATGTTAACGTAACGATCGGACACTGAGGAAAACTGAAAGTGCAGGAGATATCAACATAACAATCGGGCAGCAAGGAAAACAAAAAGTGCACGCAATAAACGGAAAGAAAGGAAAGCAGCACTAATTGGAAGGTGGTAGGCCTTTTAAACACGAAGACACGGAAACATTGAGAAATAAATCTTTACTTTAAAAGTTTTGCAATCATTTTCCGGATAGGAAAACTATTTTATCGGAAATAGGGGCAAAGGGGAAAAGATTAGAAAATAGATTTTAACCTGCTCATTCACATTCTTACACCAAAACCAACTATCAAAATTTTAAATTCTGAGTGTTTTTTTGTGAATCGAGGGAAATGTCTTCCTCTACTCCATATATTTTAGAATGAGCTTTCACTACTTGACAACTCCATCAATAAGAACTCTTACAGAATTTTTTATTGACGAATTTGATTTTTTCCTTATCTGTCATCTGATTCAGTATCTAAGTACCAAAGTTTATTACATAAGAACGAATCACAAGCTTGACTTGCTAGAAGGGCCAGGCAAACCCCAACACCTCAGACGACTAATACCTCCGTCTGGATAAATAGTAAGCCGTACATGGGAAACCACACCACAGTCTTCAAGCTTGGAGAAGAAGTGACACTTGTGTGGAGACAACTGAAAAATAGGTCACGTATCATCCAGTAAATAATAAAAACAAGTTCACTATAAATCTTCAAAAGTCAACCCCTTCAGAAATAATAAAATAGTGCACCGTCCGAAGAGGCCTAGGGTTCAAGGGCACTCCTAAGAATTCCACGAGCTGAGGTGGACTTCACGATAAGGAAAACTGCCAATGACACAAAAACTCTCTTTACACATGTGTGACAAGCAAGTAGGTAACCGGTCAAGTCGCCCGAAAGTAATCTCGCCCGAAGCCATCTCGCCCGGAACCAAAGTCATGTTGCCCGAACTTTTATTGAGTGTTTAAACCTGAAGAAAAGTCACATATTAAGTAAATCGTAGCGAATAAACTCGTAAAATGTTGACTCGTAAACTGTTTTGGTCCGCTAACCTACAAGAGACTCGAATACCGCTGTTCATTTCAGCGTTGTTCGTTGCTGTTACTGACTGTCAGTAAACTTTTCAGTAAAGAAAAGTAATATCTTAAGTAAATGGCAAGGAATAACCTCGTAAAATGTTGACTCGTAAACTGTTTTCGTCCACTAACCTATGCAAATAAGGAGTTAAAGAAAGACTCAATCGCTGTTCAGTTCAGTGTTGTTCGTTGCTATGAACTAAACTGATTATTCTACAGCACAGATTCTAATAATTATAAGCGGAACACATCAGTTATCAGAATTGTTCACACATATCAGAAAAATATATCAAGTTCTCTTAGTTCGATTTCTCGTACAAAAAAAACAACCTGAAACTTCAACAGCGGTTTTTTGTTCACGGTCGTTCCTTGTTTCCTCAGCCGGTCGAATGTAAATTTTGATCCGGTTTACCATATATAAAGAGAGTAAACTAATAACAGCCACCTCATTCCGACTTGTAAAATGTTTCCATCATAGTTAGTTATAGAGGCCATGAACTAAACTGATCATTCTACAGCACAGATTCTTGTAATTATAAGCGGAACACTTTCAATTATCAGAATTTTTCACACATATCAGAAAAATACATCAAGTTCTCTTAGTTTGAATGTACCGCAACGTCACAATCTTGCTTGGGAACCATGTGATGATTCTTGAGCAAGTGCTGTATTCAAGATGGCGGTGTTTTCCAATGTTCCAATCGTAGCGATGTGAACCTTCGTTCGAAACAGAATGCTTCCACATTTAAAACAACAGTGAGAACCATACTGTAACTGATACTACTTTTTTTTTTTTTTCCTTTTCGTGTTTTATTTTTAGGATTACTATCTCCATAATATCAAACGACAGCGAAACGAACAACCTGAGTTTCACGGGTCAACATTTTACGAGTTTATTCCTGGCCATTTACTTAAGATGTTACTTTTCTTCAAGCTTAAACACTCGATAAAATTTCGGGCGACATGACTTAGGATTTTGGGCGACATGACTATGAATTTCGGGCAACACGACTCTGGTTTCGGGCGACATGACTTCGGGCGAGATGACTTTCGGGCGACTTGACCGTAAACCAAGCAAGTAATACCGCAAGAGCCGCCAAACTTCATTAAAGACAAGAGGAAATTAGCAGGTTTGCAAAGTGAAGGAGCCGATACCGAGCGTTGTTTAAAGAGACACAATAGGGAGCTATCTTGCAGCGGTTCTTTGTGTCAATTCAACTGCTTGAGGTAAGGTAAAGATACATCAAAAGTGTCCATGGAAAGATCCCGTAAAACTGCATCAGCATCCTTAAAATGCATCTGCCTCATTCTCAATGGAGGAAAGGCTGGTAATTGCAGGAAACTCTCTCTCTTCGTTTCGTCCACAATATCGGGAATTTATTGGGTGTAGCCCTTCGTAAGACGTCCCTCATAGAAGAGGGAAAGCCGTCTGTGCGACTGTTTTGTTTCACACCATGTAAAATTAGAAAAACAAGAGGGCTGTTGTATAGCATAACTTAAAAACAAACTTGAGCACCTTAGAAGTGGGTAAAATTGTCCTCCATTTTAGCAAACACCAGTCATCAGTGGAAGCATCTAATCTCTTTAGGTATGGCACCAAGACTCCTAGCAATAATAATAATAATAATAATAATATATTGTGATCAGTCCTCTATCGTGAACATTAATATTAATTCTTTTAAAAATTTGTAAATAATTAGATATATGGTTTAAAATTGTAAATTTTTGCTATCATTACTATTAAACGAAGCGGGCCAATTTTTATCATAATTTTTGTAAATACTTTTAGTGATTATAGTGAATAAAGGTTTTGTTTTTAATAATAATTAAAATAATAATAATAATAATAATAATAATAATAATAATAATAATTTAAAACATTACAATAACTTCGCGTGGGTAATGGTTTTTCCTCTCGTACATTTCCAAATTAGTTGACACGGAAAACCTCTATTAAATTTGGTTCTCTAGGATCAGACTCGTATCAGACCCAAACTAACTTTGATAACAAAAACGACCTACATATAAAAATCGCGAAAACAACTACTAGTTCGTATTGAAAGAATTAAAAAAAAACGTGCATCGAAATTAACCTTATAAAAGTAAATTACATTAAAAACAACAATAATAATAATTATAATAACAAATAACAGTTATAATGACAATAATCATGATTATAAACAATACTAACTAAAAGAAAAAGCTTTTAGCCACAAAAAATTAGGAAACTGGTTAGAGATTAGAAAGACTTTGTAAAATGAAAATACACGTTCAAGTAACTGAAGGTATTTATTGTGATTGTGTTCAGGGCCTTTGATTTTTTAACCTGTTTTCTATTCTGTTGTCAAATATTACTTTTTTATCATCTTGGGTACAATTATTCCCTTATAAATAATTTGTGGAATCCTGGCTGTCTTTGACAAAATTAATGACACCAGAAAGAGTACACTGGTAATTTTTAGTGTGCAGTAGTGTAATTTGTAAACTTGTCGACTTGCCCCCTACCCCCCCCCCCCACCCCCCTCTGGGTTACAGAGAATTATTTGGTGAGCTTTGGTAGGTTATCACAACAATGTAGGTTCAGGCATGACATGCTATTACTACCAGCAATGGATAAAGTAAGTACGATGATAAATACTGAGTACAGTCCCTTTTTGGTTTGGCCCCAAAAAATTTGAGTCCTCCCAGAGACTCAAACCCCAGACCTTCCAATTTTATGATGCTCCACCAAGCATCCTAGTTTTGTTATCCTGATTATTACCAGTGTTGGCATTGTGACTCTTATTACTAATGGTTTGTCCAATTCACTTCGTAATCATGAGTGATTAACAAAACAATCCAATTTGTTAATTATAAGTATGATTACAGACAGAATTGGATGACAAAGTCCTATTACCATTAAACAATTTATTGAAAAAAGAACAATCATGGTTCTCTCTGCAAAATGTGCAACAACAGCAAGCGCACACGACACTCACCATCCAATTACACAGGCATGATGTGTATGCTGTCCAATAACATTAACCAATTACAAGCATGATGCCTACATTGTCCAATTAGTGTTAAAATCCAAGTGGTGAGAAACAATTGTGTTTGAGAATTTTGCTGTAGTTTTGATCTGATTATGATTAATATTATTATCAATACTGAAATGATTAGTATCTTTGTCATCACTATCACCATTATGTTCATTAATTTTTACCTTCTATTAGACAGGAATGGGGAAAATTGCCCTTAAAGTGATTGGTGTCAATTTCAATCTACAAGAAAACACACAGATATATAACTTAATACAACCTTAGTTTCCTGAGGTTGAAAACAACGGAGTTTTTTTATGCCCTCCTGGTTTAATAAAATAAATCCTACCTTTTTCAAAGTTCCTTGATGTCCTAACTGAATAACTGCCCATTCACAACCTGTGATTAAATTATATATTTAAGGCATATGTATTTATGCATATGTGTATTTAAGGCATCAATGATTAATCACCAATACATTCTTAGTAGGCCTGATTAATATGAGTTTACAACTGAAGGTAACTTACAAACAAGTGTCATTCATTTTGCATACTTTGCAAAAAACATTACTAGCGTGGATTAAGGATAAACTGCAGCCAATCAATGCGACTCAGTTATTTTTCCTACTCATAGTGACACCCCAGTTGGTTGCATTATTTGTCTATTTGATGATTATACAAAATATATCAAGCCAAGCCTAAAACAACAGCTGCAGCTGATTAATTATTGTACTTATCAGGAAACTATAGTTTGTAGAAGATTTCCTTCTAGAGTTGAAGACCTTTTTCTCACAATAGTAAAGTTTATGGCTGTCTATTTCTCTGTCTTCCAATAATTTCTTGTTTCTTTTCTGATTGTTGTTTCAATCTGAGAGTATTCATGAATTCTAAGCTGATCATATTGAAAAACTGTTCCACAGAAAAAACTCTCACTGACAACTTTTCGTTTCTAACAAGGAAGCAAGTAAAAATAATATTACAAGGAGTCTGTTTCAACATACAAACAAAGCCCTGAACCTTCTTAGAAAACTGCATTGATTTATAATTTGAGGTACATGTAAATGTACCTCTTCAGCAGTGGTATTACTTATATTTCTACATGTACCTACTATAGATAGCACTTTCTTGTTCTCTTTGGCACTACTCTTAACTATCCCTCTCTCTCTTCCTTATCTCTGATCACTTAGTAAAGATTGTCTCCTCAACATTGACTTTGAATAATTATTTCCATTTGACATGGCCATTAACTGACAATAATTATGCCTTGTATATTCAGTGGATGTTGTAAAATACACAAAAAACCTGTTCTCAACTCTGACTTGGACAATGTGATTTCCTGCCTGAATCAACTTCCCACATCTATTTCACATCTACTTGCCCCTGTGAAGCACAGGTGTAATATGGAATCTTGTACCTACAGTACTCCATAGCATTACACTGCACTCAAGTAAGTTCACTTTTCCAGGTCGCACATATCATATTTATACTATGTTTCCTTGTCAATGGACACCGAGTGTGCTGAGTGTACACATGGACGCATGTATGGGCATTACCTACTCTAATCAGGTTAAGGCATATCATTGTAAAGTCAAGGGAATTTCTGAGCTTGATTGACAAATTTTCTGCAGTATAGAGCTATGCTGCATATGTACTTTGCAATCATAGCTGGTGTCAGCTGATGCTATAAGATGTAAGTAGAGGACTCTTATGGCAAAGGGTAATGACATCATTTTGCTCTCAGAACTATAAGAAATCTAAACATCATGCACCAAATAATTCATGCTAGGTTAATTTATTCTATTTTTTTCAATTCTTTGTTTTTTTTTAAGTTTAATACTGTACATGTAGAGGTCACAAGTTTAATGATCTTGTTAAAAGTTTCAATTAACTAACCTTGTACTTCTAGACATCCATCTCTTCCTACTTCAATTATACTAGGACGATCCAGCTACAAAAAAAAAAAGAAACACTTAGTTGAAGTGATCACTACTCTTGCCATTTCACAATCATGATATTCACAAGATTCCATTTTTCTGTGTTTTGTGCAATAGTAGATTTAGATGTATATGTGAACGATCCTTCGCAGTAAAGCACTATTTGAACAATAGTGAAAATCAGACCTGAAAAAAATTTCAGGCCTGTACGGGATTCGAACCACTGACCTCTGCGATACTACTGCAGCGCTCTACCAATTGAGCTAACAAGCCAACTGGGAGCAGGCCATCAAATTAATTCGACATAAACCCGTAGATGATAAATCAAACAACAACAAACATATGAAACATATGTATGAACTGCGGTTATGAGACGTATATGTGAACGATCCTTCGCAGTAAAGCACTATTTGAGCAATAGTGAAAATCAGACCTGACAGGCCTGAAATTTTTTTCAGGTCTGATTTTCACTATTGCTCAAATAGTGCTTTACTGCGAAGGATCGTTCACATATACGTCTCATAACCGCAGTTCATACATATGTTTCATATGTTTGTTGTTGTTTGATTTATCATCTACGGGTTTATGTCGAATTAATTTGATGGCCTGCTCCCAGTTGGCTTGTTAGCTCAATTGGTAGAGCGCTGCAGTAGTATCGCAGAGGTCAGTGGTTCGAATCCCGTACAGGCCTGAAATTTTTTTCAGGTCTGATTTTCACTATTGCTCAAATAGTGCTTTACTGCGAAGGATCGTTCACATATACGTCTCATAACCGCAGTTCATACATATGTTTCATATGTTTGTTGTTAGTAGATTTAGATCTAAAAAAAATGCAGTTAAAACAAAGAAGGGGTAAAAAAGTACCTAGCTGGGGTGCAACTGACCTAGACTTGCACTGTGGGGTTGGTCCATGTGTAGACCACCTCACAAACCCAGTCCATGGACCACTTCCATGGACCACTTTCATGTGTTATTTTTGAAATGTGTAGTTTGTGTACTTTTCACTTAATATGTTCTTGTTCTGGTTTATCTTTAACAAGAAATCCTTCATTAGTTAATGATTATTACTTAGAAGTCATCTGTATGTCTGCATAATATATTTAAGCACAGTTAGTTTGTAGAGCAAATGACATTCAATTTAAGGATTATAAATGAAAACTTGAACAAATCTTTCCTATGGCATCACCTAGTACATTTCCCTATATTTTCGTGTTCTTTAGATTTGGCTATAATTGAGTGACCGTTAAAAATTGGGGATGCAAGTCCATGGAAGGGGTCTATTAACCAGGTCTACAATGGTGGTACATGGATCCCCGTCCAAGTTTTGTATGTCTCAGGTGTCTCCAATAGGCAAGGACCAATCACATAGCATAAAGTGCTGAGCTCATTCTGTACCGCATAAAGCTTGTTATTTACAAAACTTAGAGTTGTAAGTGGTTTAAATCATGAAAAAACCTCATACAGAACAGCAATTTTGAGCTAACATAATAAAATAAATGTGTACAGGTACAAACTGATTTCTCAAGGAAGGCCCACTGAGTTAGCCAGTTCTAGCTGATGACCACAACTCAGCTTAGCTTAGCATATAAGGCACTATTAATAATATTATTGTAATAATTATCCTTGTGAGTAAATTTCAATTACTTGAAAGCTCTTAACTTTCTAAGTTCAAATGTCTTACCAGTTCAAAATCAAAGTGAAGGAGAATTCCTAGATAAATTCCTTTGTGAGAACTTCAAATAATTTAGAATTTTGTGCTATGGTTTACACCCCATGGGTTACAAACTGGACAAAAAAAAAGAGGGCTGCTTTAATGATGTTCCAACAAAACCAGGTCTTACCCTGCGAGCAGTCTCCCAGCCTTCACCCATGTTAGCTGCTAACCCAGGAGCAATTAGATTTCGAGGGTGCCCAAAGTGCATGTCACTCCAACCTACAACCACTCCACCATTCTCCATGGCTACCAAGTCAACAGGCATCTGCATAGCAAAAATGTATTTTATCTCAATTAACCATCACACAAGGGGTACTGTGCTCCACAGTATGCAAATGAAGTATTTGTAAATGTTTTGTTCTACCTTCCTATTGTAGCTACTTTGACCTATGTGTATTTGACTTTACTTTACATGTCACATATGTCTTTCTACCTCAAGTTTGTCACGTGAGACAAGAACTTGTTGAGCTGGTATTTAAATTCAGTGAGAAACACAGTCCTCATTATTTTTGTACTACTGGTATATTCTTTGTTTGATTGCTTTAGGTGACAATTGTTTGGTTCTCTGAGCTTGATCTGATTATTAAAAAAAATAAAATAGTTCTAAAATCTATGGTCTATCTTTGGGGTTTGATCTTCATTCATAGACACCCAAGTGGAAAATCCTGAACAACTATTGGAGAGAAAGGAACTTGTGGTTAGTCCAACCATAACCAAAAGATCAGCCATCAGGGCTAAAAAACCTGTGGTTAAATGGAATAGAACTGCCTGAAGTCCAGCGATGCTCTAATACAGCTTTATTTGCATTTTCCGAGAAGATGGATCAAAATTGTGGACTTAAGCTTGAGTTAAAATAAAGAAGAAAATGAGTCAGGCTTCTTAATGAATTAAGAATTTCTTGTTTAGACTGGAAGAAAAGAAAGGAAATTTTTCACTGTAGAATCTTTTCAGTAGTTTTCCAATGCACACCTCTCTATGGTAAGTCAGTATGTCCTATGTAGGTTGAAACAAAAGTTTCAAGTTTTTCAGAAATTTGTGGTCATATGATATATTGCTTATGGATTGAGTTTGGTCAGGCGGAATGGGAAAATAATTATTTGCTTTGGGTCATGATACACGTACCAAGCATGGTCAATAAAGTAGATAGTATTGCAGTGAAAGATATTTTTTCCCTGCTCCAATAACCTATACCAAGAAAAGGGTGGAGGAACTTAAAATTTATTTCTTTTTAGTTCCAGTTTACAATATCAAGTTGAACATATAAAGGTACAGTAAGTTGTCACTATTTTCAAAGTGCTAAAAAGTTAACCTTGTTGTTTAATTGTTTCCAATCCTTGACTGCTATTCCATACACTCGAAGGCGAGCCACTCCACCATCTATTGAATTTTAAAGAACAAAACAAAGATGTAGAAAAAAACACAGTAAGCTGTGGTCATTAATATTAAGCATAGAATGAATTTATCTGTATTATATAACTTGTCCAGGTGAAATGTATATCAAGCTTGATTTTAAAATCAGATCTTATCTTATTCCTTATTGTTATTTTCACTGCCAAAACAAATCAAACTGAGAAATGTTTCAACATAACTTGAAAGTTAAAAAATTTACCTTAATTGTTGCACGATGAATACATACATACATACCTAAACTTTATTTACCTCGAATTTAAGAGTAGCTGTAAGCTAATATCTTTGAGTGATTAAAATGAAGTAAAAGGAATAAGCTAAACTAGAATAAATGAATAATACATTAATGATAATAAATATTTACATATTAGCATTATTTAAATATTATTATACTACTAAATTCAGTATTACACAAAGGAGACATACTGAAGTATTTGGCCCCGAAAGTCTGGAAAATTGGAAGTTTTAAAGGTGTCCGGGAGAGAGTTCCATAAGTTAGCAACTAAGTAAGAGAAAGAGTGAAGGCCATATGTTGTAGTTTTAGATTTTGGAAGGGACAAGATGTAATTACCACGTAAGTTATAGGACATAGATCTAAATGTAAACATATCATTTAAATATCCTGGATAGTTAGTAAAAAATAAACTAAAGTTAAAAATAAGTTAGTTAAAAATAAACGTATTATACGAGGATTCATAATCTTGTAGAAGAAACCTTAAAATCCGCTTGTTTAAGGCCTCCGCTTTACCAGAATTGTGGGTGCTGCAAAAGTGCCACACAGAGGAGCAGTCATAAAAATGTAGCAGGATGAAGGCCTTATACAGCTTTAATAGAGTGTCTCTGGTGATGAGTTTTCGGAATCTTTGCATAGTTAACTTTAAATTAATTGTTAATCTTTTTACATATAGTGGATACATGTTTGTCGAAAGAGAGCCTGTTATCAATATTCATACCAAAAATGTCTAGAGAATTTTTAGTTGGGAAAGAGAAATTGTGATCAGTTTTTCCCAAACAAATTTAATAAAAACCATTAACTAGGTGGAGTTGTTGAAAATTGAGATAGTAGTAATGAGGCAACTTTGACTTCGCTGGAAGAAATGTTTCTGACATGTACAAGATCAAAGATTGAAGCAAGACAACTGCCAGTTGAGTTTGTTTTCTTGTCCTGGTCAACATGCAGTTACAGTGACTAAAAGGGACTTGAAAGTAATTCAAAACTAGAGAACTCAGCTTTAAAGAATAATCATTGACCATTGCCTCTATAAGTACAAATGATAGAGCAGAAGGGAGCAGGTCTGAATGCCTAGATGACTGCTGTCCTCTATGAAGCCAAGGGTACACCAATTGCTACCATCTGAGCAACTTTAGTGTACAGGTGTACTTTAATGTCGGGTGTGGACAAAACATGGGGTAGGCCATGGCCTACCCTGTGGCCTATCCTATAGCGTACCAGTGGTCAGATTTTTAAAAACATAAAAATAAAAACAGTAAGAGTCAAATGAATATGCTGGCACACTATTCCATGCCTCTAAAGAGGGTATACTAGGAGGTCACTAACACGATTTCCAACGTCCAAGGGAATGAAACAATGCAAATATTACAGCACTCACTTAAGCACTCAACCATAACGGTAGGTTGAGGGGGAGGGGAGAGGAGGGGCCAATATTGCGTGGTCGCAGAGGATATGTAAAACGGCGGCTTCACGATACAGGCTGCCAGTTGGTAACATATATTGGAGTGCTAGTGTAAAAATGTAATGAACGGTGTTACATTGGACAACATATCCAGGCAAGAAAATGCAAACATTACGTGCCAGGCCAATTTTTTAAGTGCCTCTTAAGTGCTGTAGAGTAATGAATTTGCAACAAGCACCCTGGGACACGCATGCATCACCGTCATAAACATTTCCCAAACTTTACTTACTTTTCCAAAGGGCCAGTATTGCACTAGTTTGAAAGGAGAGGTGATTTGATGATGTTTGCCCAAAAGTTGTGTTTAACCGGCTTCTGTTCCTCGATTCCTTGTTCTATCAGAAGGTTAAGAAATTTTGATCGGAATGCGGCCGCCAAAACGGCAGAAGAAAGTAGTTGGTAAGACAGTCCTCAGGAAACGTTGAAAGGTTTCCAGCAATGCTATGCTTTTAAAAATCTGGGTAAAAGTGAAGAACAGCTCCCCTAAAAGTCTATCGGCCGACCGTCGGCCAACTGTCGGCCAGCAATATACCAACAGTTGACCGACAGTTACTTGACCCTTACTGTTCTAGTAGAATCAGTCACATGATGTACCACAAATTGAGCTAAAATTGCATCATCGTATGTCCTGGGTAAGTTTATCTATGAAATCGTCCTATAATGCATTGTGGTTTGTTTTAGGATGTCATATATGGACTTTCGTGGAGGCGTGGTGGCCTCATGGTTAGTGCGCTCGACTCCGGATCGAGTGGTGTGGGTTCGTGCCCCGGCCGGGACATTGTGTTGTGTTCTTAGGCAAGACACTTTACTCTCACAGTGCCTCTCTTCACCCAGGTGTATAAATGGGTACCGGCAATTTAATGCTGGGGGTAACCCTGTGATGGACTGGCAACCCATCCAGGAGGGAGTAGAAATACTCCTAGTCGCTTCATGCTACAGAAACCGGAGTTAAGCACTGGCCTTATGGGCCACTTAGGCTCGTAAACAGACTTTACCTATACCTATATGGACTTTCAATAGTCCATTTTACAGTTGTGTGCTTGGTTGCCAAGCCTTTGAATGGGAGTGAGGCTAGGGTTGACCCTGTTATGATACAAACCTTGCTGCCTTTCAAATGTAAATCACTTTGTTATCATGCTAAGTAGATACAGGTCTCTATCACAACAAGGTCACCTTCAGCCTCACTCTGAATGAAAGGCTTGGCAACTAAGTACACAACTGTAAAATGGCCTATTATCTCTGTCTGTTTGAGTTTATATTTGGTAAATATTTTCAGTTAGTTTATTATTTTTTTACGTAGTCACTTGTCAGAGGCAATAAAAGCTGCTTACTTTTAGTAAAGCAAAAAAAAAAAGCTGCAAGAAGCCGCTGTCAACAAATTTTTTGCTTCTTGACTGCGAGGATGATGCAATGGGATTTGGTAACTAAAAAACCTAAACATAGGAGATTGCAATGAGACTGGTCCCAAACCTAAAAAAAATGGTGGACTCAAGTGAGAAAGTTTCAATTCGCGTTGATATGCAATGTTCTTCCATGCGAGCTGAGGCTTTTCTGGTATTCAACAGGGGTTCTCAACCGACACTTGGCCAACAAATTACTGACATTCTGCCAACAGTCGGCCGACTGTTGGCAGAAGATTTTCGTAAAAGGCGGTAACTGACAGTCGGCCAACTGTTAGCCGACAGTTGGCCAACTGTTGACCAACCGTTGGCCGACTTTTGGTCAACAGTTGGCCGACAGTTTTTGGGGGAGCTGTTCTTCACTTTTTCCAAAATCTGAGCCCCAGTAGGCCATAGGGTAGGCCATAGGGTAGGCCATAGGGTAGGCCGCCCTTGGCCTACCCCACATTTTGTCCACACCCATCAATGTCTATGAAATTGGCATTGATCATAATTATAGACAAATAGGAAATATGAAACTTGTTAGTTTAATAATTGATGTTTAATTAAACATAACATTACCTGGATAGATATTAAGTCTAAGATGAGTCCACCTTTGGGAGTTGTTAATGTTAAAAAAATTATGAGCCATGGAAGGGTAACCTGGTTGTAGCTTTGTCATTGGTAAAATATGTGTCCACCCCTGTAGCAGAGAATAAAACAGAAATAACACACTCAGTTGTGCATCAAAGTTTATAGCTGAAGTATAAGTCCACTATGATAATAATTTATAATAATAATAATAATTTGTATAGTGCAAATTCCATACAATGTTCAAACGCGCTTCACAATAAAATAACACTAATAATTAATACAACTATTAAAATAAAATAAAATAAATACTAGAACTACATACAAATACTAAGGTTATACTAATACTGCTATTATAATATCGTGTTCAGGCTAAGATAAAAACGCTAAATGAAAGAGGCGTGCTTTTAACTTTGATTTAAAAATATCCAATGACTTAGAGTTTCTAACTTCGAATGGTAATGCATTCCAGAGTTTAGGTGCTGCGCAAGTAAACGACCTGTCAACAAGTGTCACTTTAGATTTGAATCTGGGTTGGATAAGCAAGAGGGTGTCACAAGAGCTTCTCAGGTTATAGCATGACTGAGACTTTAGAGAAATCAATGAATCCAAGTAAGTGGGAGCTGTACCATGCAAGATCTTGAAAGTTAAGGAGGCGGATATAGTTTTTCACTTTTCTGATGCAAGATATTTAAACTAAAATTACGAAGCTTAGCTTTAACGAATCACGATCACATTTTCCCCTGAAATAAAGATATTATTGAAGAATCAGTTTGTTGTAAATATATTGAAAAAATGGCAACGTTGCTGGCTTGCAATGCTGGGTCCAAAATTAGACTTGACTTGAATTTTCTTAAAAACTGGATGGTGAATTTATTTTAGATTTTGTATACGTCCTTTGACTGTCTTGGTCTAGTTGACTGTTAAGTTTAAAAAAATTCTGTCAGAAAGTTTAAGGAAAAGGGGCCTTTTTTAGAATTCATCGTTAACTTTTTTCCCTGTTACAGAATTTTTTCGAATTTTTGTAAAACACGCACAGAGCCGTTCCAAGTTAACGTGCAAAAAATAAAAAAAATTCACCGAGCGGAAACTGAAATACCTAAGTATATAAAGTTTCAAATTTCCGAAAATTTCGACTCAACAAGATGGGCAATTGTGCATGTGCAACATCTGTGTCACGCCACGACACTTGCCACGGATGCCACGAGGTTTTGGACATCTTCTTTACTGAACACCCTTCGCGCTCTTCTAAAGAGCTTTATTTTGCTAAGAGAGGTTCACCTTCTGGGTGGATTGTGCCTGGTAATGGCTGCTGTTCTATTTACCTTCAAAGTGCTGGATTATTTTGTGCAAAGTGTCGGGATGTTTTGTTCCTCTTGGAGCTGATCGACGCGATGTGGTGGGTGTGTAGAAAACGAAGACCTAAGACCTAAGACCCAAAAACGAAGACGCCCCTCAAAATCACTCATAAACATCTAGAGACGGGTATCTTGGCCTCAGATGTGTAAAGAAGACAAGATCTTCGATTACACAAAATTTTGACCAGGGTCTTCGTTTTCTACACATCGCTCCTGGTGTGTAGAAAACGAAGACCCCCCTCAAAATCACTCGGAAACGGCTGGAAACTGCTTTTAAAGACTCCTAGACATAAAAGGAGTGTAAAAAACAACACGGCTCCGGAAGATTTTCAATTATAAAGAATTTCGACCAGGGTCTTCGTTTTCTACACATCCCCCGGTGTGTAGAAAACGAAGACCCCCCTGAAAATCACTCGGAAACAGCTGGAAACCTCTTTTAACTTTTAACTCCTAGACATCAAAGGAGTGTAAAAAACTACACGGCTCAAGATTTTCAATTTTAAAGAATTTCGACCAGGGTCTTCATTTTCTACACATCCCCCCCTAGGAAGACTACAGATCAAATTTTTTGAGCAATGCGAATTCGAATAATTCATTTATGATTACTTTTAATGTACTCCTGGAAGCATAAAGAGGCATTTCAGATAATTTCTCAGAAAACAGTCCTTGGGTGCCCCTGAATTATAACGAGGAATTCGTTAAACGGAGGTTGGTTAAATCGAGATTTTACTGTACCTTTTTTGCTGGGCTAAAGAAAATGGTCTTTTATATAGAGGTTGGTTACATCGAGGTTCGACAGTAGATACATGAATGAGGGATTCTCAATTGTTTGTTCATATTTTGTTAACGTTCTTGTTGAGCACGCTGTTTTTGTGGTTGCTTAAAGATGAAAAATGTTGATGTTGATAGCAACAAGGCTGGGCATTTCACCCCTTGACAACTCTAGGATCTCCCAGTGACATGGCTATTTAATGTCATGAACGCTTTACAGCAAAAGATGATTCCGAAGAAACCTCAGACAGACCCTAGTCAAAATTTTTTTATAATTGAAAATCGTCAGGGGCGGTGCTGTTTTTTACACTCCTTTGATGTCTAGGAGTCATTAGAAGCAGTTTCCAGCTGTTTTGGAGTGATTTTGAGGGGGGTCTTTGTTTTCTACACACCGGGGGGGATGTGTAGAAAACGAAGACCCTGGTTGAAATTCTTTATAATTGAAACTTTTGAGGAGCCGTGTTGTTTTTTACACTCCTTTGATGTCTAGGAGTTGTTAAAAGCAGTTTCCAGCTGTTTCCAAGTAATTTTGAGGGGGTCTTTGTTTTCTACACACCGGGGGGGATGTGTAGGAAACGAAGACCCTGGTCGAAATTCTTTATAATTGAAAATCTTGAGGAGCATTGTTGTTTTTTACGCTCCTTTGATGTCTTGGAGTCATTAAAAGAGGTTTCCAGCTGTTTCCAGGTGATTTTGAGGGGGGTCTTTGTTTTCTACACACCGGGGGGGATGTGTAGAAAATGAAGACCCTGGTCAAAATTTTGTGTAATTGAAGATCTTGTCCTCTTTACACATCTGAGGCCAAGATACCCGTCTCTAGATGTTTATGAGTGATTTTGACGGGGGTCTTTGTTTTTGGGCCTTAGGTCTTTGTTTCCTACACACCCGTAATGTGGTTGGTGATTTGCTAAGAATGGAGACCAGTGCTTCCTTCCCACCGTTTTTGTAAAGATCTTTTAAGTCATCGTAACACAGACCGCTTTCTGCAATTTTCTGAATGATGTTTTCTTTGACGAGGAGCCCGCTATTGCCCTGTGAAAGCTTGTCTTTGAAAGTTTACATGCGTTCGTGGCGTCCGTCAAGAAAGTCCATGTCTACGAAAGCAAAGGAGGCGGATTTCACATGCGTTGTTTACAATGTCAGTGCTTGTTACCTACAACGAGGATTGAAAGAGGACACAGTGGAGGGCACGTACATCTTCCAAAGCATAATGTGCATTGAAATCTTCATAAAAAAACGGCTTGATACACAGAAGGGAGATTGCTTGTAACATGGTTTTCCGTCAGGATTGAGGAGAGCGTTACAACCTTTAGCGAGTGTTTTGATGAGTGTAAGGTTATCGGCCAAAAACACTTTCTTCGACGATAATGTTTCTTTATTTGAATTTCCAGCACATCGTAGGAGTGTAGGAGTGTTGAACACAGAAGAATTATGGCCAATTAAAATGGTGTGACAATGTGTACTGCTGGAAAGGAAAGTGGTAAAAGATTGAAGACATTCGCTCAGGAGTGTGCTGGAACATTCTCTTTGAGCAAAGTTCTCTCACCATACATTCAAAGTTTTGACAGTGACTTGTTTACACAAGAAGCATAGCTGCTGATATTACATGTAGTTAGCACCTATTTAGTGTTCCGGAAACCAGCCACAATATGAGAAAATAGCTCCAACGATCGCGATTGTGTTAGTGGCCGGATTCACACGTATTTTGGTCACTTGAGAGTGTCGTAGCTTTCCGTTTTTGAAACACACTACTAATAAAGTTAGAGGAAAGTGTAGGCAGCCTACCTAGAGGCATAAAACATAGTCTACTAGGCAGATGAAAAAATTATTCTGGCCTAAGCACGGCGGCCATGTTTGTTTGTTTGTGTGTGTGTGTGTTCTTTTTTTTTTCCAACTTTTAAAAGTCCCAGGTAAATTAGAACCCAGTCTGCATGCGCCATAGAAACTATATCCAGCCTCCTTAACAGAAGAATCTTGACTACAATTCTAGACTGAATCGGCAACCAATGCAACTTGATTAGAAGAGGTGTTATGTGACAATAACTACACTCAGCAAATATCCATGGTTCGTACTCTTTTTCAGAAACAATTTTCCAGGTCTTTTCCAGGCTTCAGATTATTCTTCCAGGACTCCAAAATTAACCTGGGTTACAGCTACTGCGCATGAGCTTATGATGATACATGAGCCCTTGATCCAGAGTTACACTCGTGTCAGTTCCGGGAAACATGAAAAAATATTGATGCGGTCATGTGGTCAAAACCAGAAAGGCATATGTTATAAAAATACTAAAAAAACTTTTCTCATTTGTTTTAGGGAAAACTTTATTACTTTATTCAGTTTAACAGATTTCCAGGACTTTCCAGGACCAGCATTACTTTTCCAGGACTTTCCAGTCCTGGAAAATGCAACAATAAAATTCCAGGACTTTCCAGGATTCCCAGGACCCGTATGAACCCTGAATATCAGTCTAGCACAGGCAACCTGCGCACGTTGTAATTTGATCAATGAGCAGTTTGGCAGACCATACAATAAACTGTTACAATAGCCAAGATGACTAGATATGAAAGCATGAATAAGTGACTCTGTTGACTGTTTGGAGAGATACTTCCAGATACGATGTATGTTATACAAATAGTGGAAGGATGATTTACAAGTTTTTGAAATATGATCCAACATAGACATATTGGCATCAAACCATGAGCCAAGGTTCCTAGCAAAAGGCACAGGGTGAATGTTGGTATTGCCTACACGAATATGAGTGATAACCACCTTATCAAGCTGTTGCGGTGTACCGATAATAAGAAGTTCAGTCTTTTCATCATTTAGTTTTAGCTTGTCATGTAACATTCAAGCACGAATGTCATCAATGAATCTTTCCAGTAACTCCACAGCATTAAATTGATTAACTGGAGTGTCATTTGGGTGGAATGAGATATATACCTACGTGTCATCAGCGTAACAATGCACTGCAGGAAAACGATGTTTGATAATCTCAAAGAGTTTACTTGAATACAGAGTAACTAATAATGGGCCCCAACAAGAACCTTTAAATTTTTAAACTCCAAAGTCGCCCATTTTTTATCTTTGATAGCTTCTACAAGAGAACCCACGAAGGATGCCACCATTTCTAGTTGCTTGCTCTGATTTTCCTGCAAGCCTTGCATAATTTCCATTAGCTTTTCAATTGATTCGATGCTCCTCCTGAGCGAAATTGCCTCTTCATCTTCTCCATCTTCAGGTATTTTTCTCTTTGTTGCTCTCTTCCACTCTTTCCTGGCTCTGCTGGGGCAGTTTACGGCGTTGGATGATTCAGCACTACTTGTTCCACTCGTCCTACTGGTGATTGGCTGTGGGCCTGCAGTTCCAGAACTACTACTAGGTGCAACAGAGTCATGATCATCAATGCTTGGGGAAGTTGGACTCGAGATTGGAGAATCGGTACGTGTCCCTGCTTTGACCATGTGCTTAAGGGTAACAACATCTCCTGTCCCAAGAACACAATCAATTTTGTCATAGAAGACACTTTTTCTTAATTGGCCTCCACTCTTAGTTTTGTTCCAGGTTTTTGCATCCTTATATTTATCGATAAGGTATTTGATTTTCCTCTGGCATTTTTCTACTGTCTTTTTCGTTCCAAAATTGATCTCGATCTCGACATATCTCTTGCCACGCTATCCTAGCGTCTTTGCTTTCTAAATGGTCGTGTTTTTCAGACCACAGATCAACCAAGAAACTCTGTTCTTCGTTAGACCATTTGTCGTAACTCGATTACCCTTTTCCTTTGTTTTGCAAAGGCGTTTGTGTTTCTTGTTGCAGTGCTTGTACGACCACTTCTGTTTCGTTGGAAACTGGCGTGACGACTGGAAAAACACACCATTGCTGTAGCTTGGCCCAGCTGCATGAACACTGTTCAATCGATCGTTGTATGGTGGAACGCTCCAGTGTCCTACAGAGTTTGTCTGCTCATAGGGCAGACCGGCAGAGTTTGCCATTGGATTTAAATTCCAATTGCCGGGATTCATCTTTACGTTACTTGTTCACTGTTAAAGCATCCAGTTTTCAGCGTTTCGCAGGAAATGCCTCAGAAGGTAATTTGAACTCAGTTCACTTACCAATACCAGGCAGGCCATAATAGCTTTTCTGACAAATGATTGACAAGTTTAACACATTAAATTTTTGTCAATTTTGGCAAATTTTTACCCGGGACAAATTTTGTCACCGGTGCGTTTGAAAATTTGTCCACTTCGGACAAAATTTGTCAGGTCGCGACAAACCATCCGCACTTGTGAAGTGCTGGTGATGACAGAAAATTTGTCTAAATAAACAATTTTGTTGCTAGTGCGGATAGGCCCTAACACAGAAAACTGTAGTCTTACGGCAAAAGACAACAACCAAATGATAAACTAAAAAACTTCAACTACTCTTCTCTAAAAGTCGCATGTGTCAACATTAAAAAGGGTCCGCGTGACTTGCTTACAAGATTACTCTGTAATCTCAAAGCATGGGAACGCGAGTCGTGCGCGCACAAGTTTGTTAATGTCTTCTTAACAGTAGGCAAAAGGCATGGCAGCCATCACAAGTATACCCAAAAATTTTACATTATCTTTGCATTCAAGAAGTGTGAATCCATTGTTGTTGTTATCCAGAATTCTGATACATAGCTGATGATTAATTCTTTTTTGTGCTGGCCTATAAACGACAAAATTTGATTTCTTCACGTTAATGGTTAGTTTATTAGCATTAAGCCAATCACAGACATTTTATAGCTCATTATTAACTATGGTTTCCAGGGATTTCAAGTCCTTGTCAGCATATAACAGGTTTGTGTTATCAGCAAACAGATAAAAGCCAAGTTTATTGCTACAAAGATGAATGTCATTAATATAAATCAAGAAAAGTAAGGGGTCTAACACAGATCCTTGTGGATCACCAGTTACAGAGTTTTTCTTAGATGAAATATGGTCATTATCAATATGTGTTGTTTGTGTTCGATTAGTTAAGTACGACGAGAACCACTCATGTACAATACCTCTTATCCCATAATGGTGCAATTTATCTAGTAGAATAGTGTGATTGACAGTATCAAATGCTTTTTTGAAATTGAGAAAAATACCACATGTGAACATTTTCTTGTCCATATTAGTTTGTACTGTATTCACTATTTCCAAAATTGCATGCTGAGTGAAAAATTTCTCTCTGAAGCCATACTGGGCTTCAAATAATGGTTCATTATATTCAATGTATGATTTCAATCGGTTGTACATAATTTTTTCAAAGATTTTAATAAAGACGGAGAGTAGTGAAATAGGATGGTAGTTGCTAGGGTCGGTCTCTAGGGTCAGCCCTTGTATACCGGGATAACTTTTGCATGTTTTAGCTTCAAAGGATATTTTCCACTTTGGACAGAGAGGTTGATAAGCTCAGCTGGTGGTGAAGCGAGTATGCTCTTTGCACATTTCAAAACATGAATAGGGCATGAATATAGTCCACAAGCCTTGTTTCGTGGTAAAAGCGAGATTTCCAGTTCGATATCTGATGAAATGATTGGTTCAAAGAAAAAGGAAGTGGTGAAATTGATATTTGTTAAGTATTCATTATAGTGATAATTACTATGTTGTACATTTGCCACTAGTTTTTGGCCAACCATAAAAAAGAAATCATTTAGTACGTTCGGCAATTCCGCTGGGTTACATGTCATATTCCATTCCCGTTTAGTCGTTTAAGGCCAACAACGGGTTTTGATTTTCTTTTGTTTCGGTTCAGTACGTTGTTGATTCCAATCCATGTTTTCTTCATATTGTTTATATGTTGTGTGAAATATCTGTGATAATATAGAGCCTTTTACTAAGACGAATTTGAGATGTAATTTTGTTTCGATAGGGTTTGTATTTGTCGGTATCCCCTGAGGCGAATAGAGCGTTTTTAATTTTTATAGATTTGATTAGCCCTTTGGAAATCCATGGTTTTAAGGATTGCTTGAATTTTCACTTTGACAGAGGTTTAAGCGGAGCATGTTTGTTTGTCAGTTTGTTCTAAATTTTTGAAAAAGTGATATCGATATTTCCATTTGTTCTTGCAAGAATCGATTCCCAGCCGACTTGCACTAATTCAGAGTTATAATCCTTTCTGAAAACCTAGAGAAGTCACACACCATGGTCTTTTTAGGGAAATTTGTTTCACAAGAGAATTCAGTCAAACAGAATTGACAGTAGTGGTCGCTTATGTCTGAGATAATGTTGCCACTTGTGATTCTTACACAGTTTTTATTTACAAAAATGTTGTCAATTAGAGTGGCCGAGTTACTGTATACTCTAGTTGGTTTATCAATCATTGGAATGAACGAGTAGCTTTGTAAGGTGAGTAAGAACTCTTTAGTGAAGTTACAGGTCTCAGCATTAAGGAGGTTTATGTTGAAATCACCCATTATGTAAACTGTCTCATCGGACTCACTGAATCTCTCGAGGGCTTCATCAAAATATGCCTGAAAGCACTCTGGGGAATTGTGCTGTCTGTAGATTGTTCCACAGGTAATATTGCTTTTCTTTTTAAAGAGAAACTCCACCCAGAGAGCTTGGAAGGCGTTGGTTGACGTTTTTTCTATTATCATATACTTAAATTTGTCACTAATGTACATACCAACACCTCCGGTGGAAAGAGGTGATGGAACGAATTCAAATTCATAACCTGGCAGAGATGGTAAATGATCTGGTACATCAAAATTTTTAATTTTAGTCTCAGTTATCCCTATAACACTGAAATAATACTCCAGTTCGTTTAAAAGATGAGTTTCTAAATTTTTAAAATTTCGTTTCAGGCTTCTGACATTGTTGGGAAGTTAAAAACTTCGGAATTCCAGTTCTGGTACCGACATTCAAGCCGTTTTTCATCGCATGAAAACTGTGCGGGGAATAATATTGGCTTCGTATTTTTAAATTAGGAAGGTTAAAATCAGGGTTGATATTGCTATCTGTGTTTAGGCTGAATAAGTCAAGCTCATAAAAACTAGTGAGTTTTTCGAGGTACTTATTAGTTGGAAGGGAGCTAGGTATAAGATTATTGAATTGGCCATGGATCAGGATAAAGTTTAAACCAAAATAAGGGAGTTCTCTGAGAAGCAGTCTCGCTGTTTTATTAGAGCTCTTAACAGACATATTTTAGGTACATTTCATATACTTATCGTAGAAGTTTCTGCAGATCCTCAACATCCTTGATCTTCAGCACTCGGGAATCCCGGTCCTTGTGACGATAAACACACGAGTTCTTAGCCCAACAGAATTCAAAGTGATAATCAGTTTTAAATTTTTTTTGCTTCGGAGAAGATATTCTGCGTTTTAGGTGTGAGATGGTCGAAGAGTCGAACAGAGGATAAGGATGTTCAGTCAGGCAGACCAAGGTTAATAGGATTTGGTTTACAAGCATCTTTCCGTTGAGCCATAACCACCTCCTTTGCTAGTCTCCTTGTAAACTTGCATATGATTGGCTTCGGCAAATTCTCAGCACCTCTGAGTGGCACTCAATTCGCTATGTCTATGTCCTGTAAGATAATATTTGTTCCCATCTCGGCAAACAATTTAGCACATAATTTGCTCGTAACTTCTGCTGTTTCCCGACTACTGAGTTCAGGTACTCCCACAATCTTGATGTTGTACTGGAAGCTGTACTCCTCGATGGCATCAATCGCCTTCCCTACCTCATCAACTTTTTCACTCACTTGGGCAAGACGAGCACTTAACCACCTGAGCTCTGCTTCTGCTCTAGTTTGGACTGGCTGAAAATCTGCTTGCTCATTTGTGGGAGATCGTTGGTCTCTCTCAGCCTGTGCCGCTGCTGATGTTGACTCGTCACCATCTTTGTTGGCTAACTGTGATTTGAGATTCTTGATCTCTTCAGCGAGATCTTCAATTTGAGCTTTAAGCTCTAGATTCTTCTTCTTTAACAATGAATTAGAGTCACTCGGCATATTGATGATTGAAAATTTGACAGTTACTGAAGAAAATAGTTATACAATGCACGAAAAAAACGTTGAAAATGTTGAAGCTAGGACAGAGCTGCAAACTATGCATCCATCTTGGTCGCTCACGGCTGACCAAAAGGTGAGCAAGGTTACTCACAGGTCTATAGTTCTTAAGGAGGGGGTTGAGACCCTCCTTTTTCAGAAGTGGTTTAACCAAAGCACGCTTCCAGAGAAGAGGAAGACAAGCATATAAAAATAAATGTCACAGCACATTTCACATAGATTTTAAAGTGACACATTTTTAATGACTTTGAAACATACCTGTGTGATTTGGGCTATTTTTTTTACCCAGTCAGCAGAAGCTGCACTTCCCATCATACTTTTTCGCTGTGGGAATATTACTGAATCTGATAATAGATCAAATAAAAATTCAAATGAAAACAATAAGTAACCATAAACTCACAACATCTAAATGTATCTACAAAAGGACATAACATTTTGGGGAATCTTCATCTAAGACCTAGGCTTCAAGTAGCTTCTAATTAAATTAACAATCACAATTTTTTGGAAGAATTAAGGCCTTACAACAAACAAATTCACATGAAGAGATACAGTACTTTAAAAGCTCAGCCTCAAGCAATCCAAGTTCTCCCTCTCCAACTCCTCATTCATGTGCTCATCCAATTCTAGAACAAATTTTTACCTAACTTGATTTGGAAAATATGGTCAAGCTCACAAGTTTTGTTAGACAACATCCATTTCCAAAGGGAACCTCATGTGAAGCACAAACAAGCCATGTGTGAGTTCTCACACTAACTACCCACATAACAGTAAAGATAGTGATGAAAGAGACCCAACCTAAAGTTTAATACATGTATCTGAAAGACTCGACAGTCTTAACAATTGCAATGTTATCACAAACACAAAACATTCTTCTCATTTTAAACCATTAGCATTGGATAGATACTACATTGAAACCCTCAGGCCCTTGCATACACCTTTACAAAGTGATCAAGATGTTTAACCCAAATGCTCTTACCATTTTCAAGACAAGCAGCTTGAACAGAAGCTTTAGGAGGATAGTTGCCTGTAAAGTGTGAGGTATCAATATCAAGTCCATGGATTACTCCAGGTATCCCTAGTTTTATTATGCACCAGTCATGGCCAGGGATTCTTTTACGTCTTGTTTCCCATCCATCCATCCACTTTCCACATAATGTGAACACTCCTTCACGCCACTCAGGAGGAGCCAGCTATAAGATTTAAGCTATTTAAGTTTGAGATACTGTTGTATGTATGTATGATGCACGATCCTCGCAGTAGAGAGCGCTATTTATCCAATAGCAAAAATCAGACCTGAAAAAAATCAGGCCTGTACAGGATTCGAACCACTGACCTCTGCGATACTAGTGCAGCGCTCTACCAATTGAGCTAACAAGCCAACTGGGAGCAGGCCGTTAAGTAGAGCGCTGCACTAGTATCGCAGAGGTCAGTGGTTCGAATCCCGTACAGGCCTGATTTTTTTCAGGTCTGATTTTCGCTATTGCATAAATAGCGCTCTCTACTGCGAGGATTGTGCATCATACATAATCTATAACCACAGTTCAAAATATATGAACTTCATATATTCATCATATCAGATACAACAATATATAAAAAACTTGGACTGCAGACTCTAATAAAGCTTTAAGAGTTTTAAGAAAGGTCACAGCCAATTGAAAGTTGATTTTGTTTCTTTTGTTGCCTTACTTAAATTTTAAGTTCAATAAATAGATAAATAATTATAGGGAGAGCAGAATCTATGAAATCTATAACATATTCAGTTAGATTGAGTGGGATTAACGGGTACTTCTGACTTCCCTCTTTCAAATGTTAGAATTTATCAGGAAAGCAGAATCTGTGAACTCTATAGCATATTGATTTTAAGTATAATAATCTTTAAGTAGTGTTCTTAATCAATTAGGCTTGGTCTGATTGACACCAATGCTTTATGTTTGTAATTTTCTCAGCATCACTCATGATTTGTCATTGACTATAAACAATTATTATTGCTAGAAATCTGTGACATGGTTTGGATTTCTTTGATTTTTCCAACATTTTAGCTGATTGTATTTTCCCCCTGAAATAAATTTTGAAATTACCTTCAGTAAATTTTCAGCGACAGCAAACCAATCATCTGTAGCAAATATTATTTCACCTCCTACCTGAAATGCAGAGAGGTCTTGTGTTTAAGTGATGTCCAGGGCATCATTCTTCCTCATGCTTGACACCCAATCTGCCTTACACAATATTCATTCAACAAACAAGTGTAGTTATCCTTAAAACTTTGAATCTCAGAAAAAGATACACAGTGCAGAGTGTTTTTATCAGATGTGAGTGCTTTTTTTGTTGGACTTGTCACCATGAGTACTTTACAAAAGACACATATTTGGCAATGTCTTTAAATATCATATAACCTCCTATGAAACTATTCTACTTTTATGGTCCAAATTAGGTTTTAACTAAACGTGAGTAGTATTGCATTGCTTGATAACCACTTGGTAATGGAGATTACTTTATAGAACATTTAGCTTGAAATACATTGAAATCGAATGATTTTCACAGGTTACGACATAGTTATGAGAACATGTGCCGACTAGGAAGACCAGAGTGTAATGCTGCATTTCATTGCAGAGAAATGCAGGTAACAGAGGTTACAATCTTATCCATATCTTTCCAGTCTTTCTTGACTTAAAAAGTAAAACTCAAATTTTCAAAATAAGCACTCCACAGTCAATCTGGGTTGATCAATTCCCTAGAAAAGCAAGATAAAGTTTCTGCAAAAATAGACCTCATCTTCTTGATTTGAATAATTTGCACTTGGTCAGTATGTTGCATAATGAGATTTCTGCAATTTTGAGGACATCCCTATCGAGATGACTGTACGAGAGCCATTAACAGAGGTTTAATAAGAAAAACATCTCTTTAATGATTATCAAGTGTATTTCATTGAGCAAGGAAAAGCAAAGTATGAATGTGTGCTTATGAGGACTTGCTAGATATCGAATTGATTTCATAGACTCTCGAATCTGAAGCAAGCTTGATTAACCTACTAATAATGTATATGCAAAAATTTCAGCAAGATCATTGGCTGAGAACACGTTAATTCTTTCCAAACAATAGAGAAATTTGCAATTGGGTGCAAAAAGATGAAAATGAGTGCAGAAAGTTGAATTTAAATTAATTAACAGGAAAGGCACAAAAGCATAGCTAAAAAAGTGGTGGACAGGTTAGGAGAAGGGAACATCATCTTAAATTCGGAGTTCAAGGAGAGGGAGGGCTAACAACAAAAACGCTCAAAAAAGCAAAAACAACTGTCTAAAAGTCTGAAAAATTTACTCGTGCTAATTCATCCCACATTACACTCGAAATCATGTGATTACTTATTTAAATAATGCAAAGATGGCTGCCGGATTAATATTCTTTTGTTTAAATTTAAATTAGCCCTTCTGGACTCGCTTGAGATAATGTATTCTTTTGAATTTTGTACTGGAGAACGAGGTCAGAAAGACCTCAAAATATGTGAACTTCATATATTCATTGTATCTGATTTATCATCACGGGTTTATTACGAATCAACTTAACGGCCTGCTCCCAGTTGGCTTGTTAGCTCAATTGGTAGAGCGCTGCACTAGTATCGCAGAGGTCAGTGGTTCGAATCCCGTACAGGCCTGATTTTTTCAGGTCTGATTTTCGCTGATTTTCCCATCTGATTTTCGCTGATTTTCTGATTTTCATCTGATTTTTTTCTGATTTTCGATCTGATTTTCATCTGATTTTCGCTGATTTTCCCATCTGGAAACTCGATTTTTAAAAATTGCTGATTTTCGCTATTGCATAAATAGCGCTCTCTACTGCGAGGATCGTGCATCATACGTATGTACAACCGCAGGTTAAAATATATGAACTTCATATATTCATCGTATCTGATTTATCATCACGGTTTTATTACGAATCAACTTAACGGCCTGCTCCCAGTTGGCTTGTTAGCTCAATTGGTAGAGCGCTGAACTAGTATCGCAGAGGTCAGTGGTTCGAATCCCGTAAAGGCCTGATTTTTTTCAGGTCTCGATTTTCGCTATTGCATAAATAGCGCTCTCTACTGCGAAGATCGTGCATCATACGTATCTACAACCGTAGTTCAATATATGAACTTCATATATTCATTGTAACCAAAAGAATATTAATCCGGCAGCCATTTATGAAAGTGGTCTATTGCTAAAAGATAATCGTAAATGACTGGTTTAATTAAGTCGGGTCTGCTGTTGAGTTCTTACCCTACAACATGCTAAGTCGTTTAAATTGACAAACGTTGGAGTGGCTTCACGCGATTCCTTGCCGCCTCCTTGTGCCATGTACTAGTCCGGTGTTTTGGTCAAGGATTCCAAGGACTATGGAAAATTCACCGACGACTTTTGTTGCATGACACGATGAAACCAGGCTCGACTGCTCGAGTGCTCGAGTCCGGTCTTTTTCGTTCCTCCCCGAGAAGAGTGGGTTCGGGGAGGAGCGCGGGCTCTGGTTCCCAAACAGCGGCTAGTAATAGAGCCTACGATGAGACTGATGAGACTGATGAGACATGACAAGGATGAGACCGATCGAGACCGATGAGTATGAAGGTAGATCCTGGACAAAATGTTCGATTCGTCGTTTCGTTATGGCGTTTCGTCGTTTCGTTATGTCTAGTCGTTGTTTTCCGAGTTCGACTCGTCGAACTTTCAGTTCGTTTCGTCGTATTGTCAGTTCGATTCGTCGGCTGGCCTCTTCGACTCGTCGTTTTACAAGTCCGACTCGTCATCGACCACATCGGTTCGTCGTTTCGTCATTTCGTCATGGCGTTTCGTCGTTTCGTTATGTCGTTTCGTTATGTCGTTTCGTTATATCGTTTCGTTATATCGTTTCGTTAGGTCGTTTCGTTATGTCGTTTCGACTTGTCCACTCAACCGGAGCTATAATTCAACTTACATTACATGAAGAGTTACTTTATTTCATACACTCTTACATGAATCATTAATGTGGTAGCTATAATTTGCCCTCTGCCGAAGGAAATAGATCTTTAGAATAGCTACTTAATCTGCAGAAGCGTCCGAGTTATTTAGAAAAACGTATTTTCAGCTAAAAGTTAATGAATCACTTGGGCGAGCACCCTGGAGTAATTATCGCCGGAGTCTATCTGTTTGTGGAGGGTAGGAGGGTCAAGGGTTTCTTGTTAAGGGTCGAGGGTAACTTTTTTCCCCTTTTTTAAAATTAAACCGAATTTGACTAAAATAATTGAAGAAAAAAATAATTTTTAAAGATACGGAGTACAAGTGGACCTATTTACTTTTACCCCAGAGTGCAACGGAACCCTTTTCTGTTCCTTAGTAAGATCTAACCATGAATACTGCTCTGAGATATGGTCCCCATATACGCGTAAGAACACTGATAAGCTTGAAGGAGTGCAGAGACGCGCCACTAAATTTATTTTGAAAACTAAGGATAGCTATGCAGCTCGTCTTGAGAAGTTAAAGCTATTATCTTTGGAAGACAGAGAAGAGTTTTAATTGATATAACTTTCTCCTTTTAAGGCACTGAAAGGGTTTGTTGACATTGATGTTTCACCTTTTGTGGATTATTACTCTAGTTTAGATTATTGTTCCTTGAAACATTATGATCATCTGACGTTAAAAAAAATGATGGAAGGGCTAATTCCCTTAAATGTTCCTATTTCCATTGAATAGTAGTTTCTTGGAATATGTTGCCTGTTGACATTCGCACTGCAAATATAGCATGTGGCCAGTTCATTTCCAAAAACCTGTTTACTTTTCAAAGAATTAAATTAAGAACCCACAGAAATCTCGTATTCAATCATAAATCTGGTTAAATTTCATGTGTTACTGTAACATCATGGAGCAAAGAAATGTGGTATATACACAGCTGAAAGCATGAACTGATTCTTAAATGACTTGGCTGACTCAACTTGAACACAGTCAAGTAGTGAGAGTGTTGACATAACTTGACGTGTAGTCACTGAAAGGCATGAAACATTTTCAAAACTTCAAAAGCAAAAAAGACATACTTTGATGTTACCTATATGAATTAATCAAGTGAAGGTGTAGTCTGATCGTCCGGGTGAGTGTAGTGACTCTGATGATGACTTCCGCACAGGTTGTCGAAACGTCAGCCACTACCACTGACAACAGTCCTTCTCAGGACTACACTCACCCGGACGATCAGACTACACCTTCACATGTTACCCCCGGGTTCAAACCATTTACTGCATTGAATTAATCAAGTTTGAAAACAACAGATTACCATTTGGCTTGAAACTCCCGTAATGCCAACCAAAGAGACCATATGAGAGATTTCCATTTATAGTAGTAGTAGCAGTAGTAGTAGTAGTAAAACTTTATTTCAACTTGGATTGAAGAATAGTGTACAAGCACTTCTCTGAGAAATAAATAGAGTGAAAAATATATGTACAATTAATGAAGAAAAAGGAAAAAGAGAACAGATGTATATATGCTTGTAAAGTCTAGGCAGTTGTTTCTAAAAAAAACAAATTCCATATTTTGGGTGCAAGAAATTTGAAGGAGTTTTTCCCATAAGATGCAGTATTTATACACATGGTAACTGCAACCTGTTTATACCTCTAGGCCCATTAATGTTGGTTCTTGTTGTAAATAATGCTGCTACGTAGGCAGCTGCGGCTGCTAGATATGACTTGTGAACTAAAATCAATATATGAAAAAGTCTTTTCATTCTCAAGCTGACTAGGTTTGGACTTTCCAAAAGCACCTCGTATGTACCGACTTTTTCACCAAGGATTATTAGTAAAACACGTTTATTAAGGAGTTCTAGTTTTTTCCCAATTCCTAGCACAGTGCTTTAGTAGTGGAAGTGTGGCATAATAAAAGCCTCAGTAAAGCCGCGCTTTAGTTGAGGGTCTAAATCTTTTAATTACTTGAATTAAAACGTAACATGTACTGCTAAAATTAGAATTGAGTGCAAATGTCGAGTCTCTCCTACCGTGAAAAAAAGATGATGAAAAGTAACCCACCCATTCTATTCGCTGTACGATGAAGTGCTAACGCTCAAAACGTCGGAATCATGCATTATCATCCGCTCGGTCAAACGCCAAAAACTACCATCAACTATCATCTCGAATTTAAATGTCTAAAATTGTTCTCAAGGTACTGTTCCAGAAATTCTCTGGGAAAATCTATGCTGAGACGACCCCTGTATCCTGTAAACTTAAACAACCACCTTTACAATGAGTTGTCACTGCTACCAAGAACAACAAACAAGCTCTTTGTAACAAACACTCCAGCTGAGGAGGAATGTTAAATAACGAAGATGCACGAGCTAGAATATAGAAGACTCTGTCAGTGTGTGTTACTAGGTATCCAATTCTTTTGTCACTTTCATGAAAAGGATCATTCCCTCGACTCAAGACGAACTCTATGCTGTGGCGTAAGTCGCTCCTCAAAGGATCCATTTCCTTCAACAGAGAGCAAATTATAGATACCACATTAATGATTCATGTAAGAGCGTATGGAATCAAGTAATTCTTCATGTAATTTAGGTTGAATTATAGCTCCTGTTGAGTGGACAAGTCGAAACGACGAAACGACATAACGAAACGACGAAACGTCATGACGAAATGACGAAACGACAAAACGACGAACCGATGTGGTCGATGACGAGTCGGACTCATAAAACGACGAGTCGAAGAGGCCAGCCGACGAATCGAACTGACAATACGACGAAACGAACTGAAAGTTCGACGAGTCGAACTCGGAAAACAACGACTCGACATAACGAAACGACGAAACGCCATAACGAAACGACGAATCGAACATTTTGTCCAGGATCTACTTTCATAGATAAGACCTGGTTTTGTCCTCCTGAGTCTGCGTTCTTCTGGTCATTGATGCGGTCGGCATCACGCGAAAAAAAGTAAAACATGGCGGCGCGGGGATACGAATAATCTTCGAGTGAGAGATACCTTCAGCACCTAGGCATTTATAGATTATGCTAGCATAATTTTTGGCATAATTTCTGCCAAGTAGCAATGCTAACATAATTTGCGCATTTTGATAATTATCAGATCATTTTTGATGCCATTATTTGATAATTTTTTGTCTCTAGTCCCAAGCACTTGGTGACCTTAATCGATATTTAAAGTTTTAGTTAAACTAGTAGCATTTGTAGTTCACTGTGAAGCACTGAGCCCGGGTCTGACGGGAGGTGCACCGAAACCGGAAGTCACATTTTAGCCATGTCGATCCCAGTACCTCTCATTGGGCAAGGCTACAATATGCCGTCGGCCATGCCTGATCCGAACGTAAACTTGCATTTGCACATGTTTATTTGAAATTCATTGTGGATTTGTTGCGTTTCTTTCCTGTAGACGAACGGCTTCTAGTTAAAAAATATATATTTTGGACTTATTTGCATTTTTCCAAAGAGCATAATTTAAAAAAACGGTGGTATAATTTGGAAAAAAGAGCATAATATTAGCATAATTTGGCCAAAAAAAAAGCAATGCTACTAACACAATATGCCTCTTTTACTAGCATAATCTATAAATGCCTATCAGCACCCATAGATAACATTCATATCCCCGCGCGGCCATGTAATGTTCTGTTTTTTTTTTTTTTGTAGATACTGTATAGATACTGATGAATTTCCTCATAAACCACAAGAATTTCAAAAGAACCGGCCGCGCGCCAGAGCGGGAAGCTCTCGTAATTAGCTCATCGTGTTAGTAACCATAGCGATACCAATAATTATATCCTCACACCTGAAAGATAAAAGTAGTATCTTCTCTGTGCTCGATGAAGATATGATTTTTTTAGTAAAAGGAAAACTCCTGGTATTTCATCAGTATCTATATAATAATAATAATAAATAATAAATAGTACCCGGTAAATAGAGAGTTAATAAGGAAAAAGTTAAATTAAAATATAAATAAATGAAAATTCACAAAAGGTTTACCGAAGGCGGAAAGGGAGGGGATGAATAGGAGAACGTGTTGCGTGAAGAGACCAAATAAAGGCTTGTCCAAATGATGACTTTACAACACTAAAAAGTAATTGCGGACCTTCAGAGGAGCTAATCTCTTGAGAACTGTTACAGAAATATCCGAAAAGGATTTTTCAGTAGAAATAATCATCTAAAATATCTTTCACATAAACCCAAGTCACTTACGGTTCCTCAGACAAGATTAAAAAAGTTTTTTTATTCCTTCATCCAACAAAAAAAATTAAGGTAATCATTCAAACCGGCAGCTCAACCGCCATGATTTATACAAATCACACCAAACCGCCCGCTACATGGACTTATCTCTCTACGAGATAAAACTTCGGTGCTCTTAGATTTGTCCGGTCTGACGGTCTGGGTCCCCCTGAGTCCAACAGGAAAGACCGCTGCCAACTAAACAGAGTGACGTAGTAGTAAGTGAGCGAAGCCTGTCGTACAAGGCTGAAGCCGCCCCAGAGGGTCTCCTGCGTCTAGGGTTGGCTTTGAAAGTATTTGGATTGCCATCTGATTAAATGCAGTTTTTTAAACGGTGGAGGATCATATAGGCGTTTAATTTCTGAAAAGCTGAGACTTAAGTGTGGAGATGAACAACAAGTCGAGTGCCAAAGTGGATGATTTGCTTTTCGCAACGATCTTCATAGCTTCGTTATAGTCTAAATGTGAGTAACTTCGTTCTGCATCTGAAATTAAGTCTTCTCTCGGCTGAGGTCAGTGGACCCTGCTTCGGAGCAAGAAAAGGAAGGAAAGATAGGGGTTTATTAAAAATCAAGAAACAAACTCGAGAATCTGGTGAAAAGCATTTTCAATGTCAAGCAAACCACCTCAAGAACACAAGCCCTCCGATGGGGCTCCCGCTTACGTCGACATCGATAAACTGAAGGAACCCGAGAATAGAGCCTGGCAAAGTGATATGCTGCTCGCTCTGCAGCAGAATGCTGCCCCTGAGCCAATTCGCTTAGCTTGTATGAAGAATCTGCCCTCCAGACCATCGTTCTTTCAAGAAGAGTTTCATGGCCGAATTCCTCGGGAGGAAGTCGAAGAACTACTCTCTGGTCCTAGTGGTCCAGTCAACGGAAGATACTTAGTGAGAGAGAGTAATAGCTCACCGGGTGACTACAGCTTGTCCTTAAGTTACGGGGGGCATATTCTTCATTATAGATTATTTTATGAAAACGAAAGATTTTTTATTGATTCTACTGATGAGAAGAAATACAAGTCGATCACAGATCTTGTTGTTGATGTGCTCAATATGTTTCGCGTAATTAATCATGTAGATGGACATATGCCAAAAGAAGAAAAGAAAAAGGCCATCGCTTGCCCCCATGTATTCAAACCTCATTCCTACAAACATTTTAAATGGTGTGCATCTTGTGGAGGATTTATGTGGGGAATTAAAGATCAAGGAATGAAGTGCGAGGGATGTGGTCTGGATGTTCACTGCCGCGACCGTTGTATGAAGAATGTTGAAGGAGAGTGCCCTCTTACATTACCTTGTAAAGAAAAGAAAGTTCCACGTAAGAAATTAAGTACCTCAAGTTTACCAACCAAGCAGAGCACTGTGTCTTTTGACACATTCAAAGCTAGTTGTGAATATCAAGAGAGCTGTATTAGATTCCTCAGTTATTTGAACATTCCTTCATGTCATTTTGAAGCTGATGCATTAAATCCCTGTTATTGTGAAGAGTGCTGTCTTGATGTTGAAACACCATTATGTAAGAGTGGTAATCCACCCCAAACATACTCGCTGCCTACAGGATGGTGTCGCTTTCAACTTGAGGCTGCCAGTGGGCAAGAGAGTATTGTTTCATCAAACTGGAATTTGGCATTTATGTCTTTAAATCCAAAGGAGGTTGTCAAAGTATTGGAGTCAAAGACCACTGAGAACCATTCTGAGGACCCGAGTGAAGATGGGTCTAAACCATTGATAAAGATGACACCGTCTATTATCTGTGCTGATTTGGACGCACCAAAATTAAAGTACACAGACATTGAGACTGGTGAAGTCAAAGCAGGCCAAGTTGTCTTGCAAGCCTACATTGAACCATACTCGTATCAAATGATGCGGAGACCAGGACTGACAGACGAAATTGATCCATATTTCAAAATGGACACTATATATTGGGTGACAAGGCAAGTTTCATCTATTTTACCATTTGCACTGCTTGTTAAAACCATGGATGCAACCTACTTGAAACTATGAGTGCAAGAAGTTATTTTTTCCAGGATGTGCTCATTGCTATTTTGAATACTGTTTCCCAGATGATAGAGTTGTCAAACATAAGTTTTCAGTTTACTGGGCATGTAAATTATCAGCCAGCTATAACTGACCCAGGGCAAAAGACCTTCAGTTCTATTAGAAGGTTGATCAACCTTATCAAGACAATGCAGTCAAACAATTTCAGGGATATGCAATCTTTGAGCAATCTTTGAACATCATTGTACACCCTGGGCTTTAACTCTGTTTCAATTTTGGAACCCTTATATTTTGGAAAAGAACAGAAACTTTAAAAACCAGCATAGTGGACAATTTCAATTCTGATCGGGTACAATCATGAAGTTAACTTTGATTTAAATTTTGTCTTAAAATAACAATCACAGTCCTGAAGCCTAGTAATTTCACAAAAAGGTAGTTAAAATTAATGTTATTATGCAATGTTAGTTACATTTAAACATATTGGTACATTAAGTTAATCCTTTTACTGCTTAGATGAACAGGCTTTTTTTTGTGTGAATTAAAAGTTAAATCAAGACAATTTCTGAATATAATAATTTTCCTAATTCTTATTACTTGGCTGCAAACAGTTAATTAAAATTGTAAGGAGAATCTGTACAATGATCATCACACCTAGGAGTGAAAGGGTTAAATTGACATTCATGTTGCTTTAAGCCATTCTGTGGCACTGGGTGTTGATTGGTACAATACATTACAATTCAATTCTGAGGCAAGAAAATATAAGAAACGAACATTGTGAAATCTGCATAGAAAGCCCAGTTGTGCCCACACTTTAAGACATTATTACTTTTAACAACCTGTATTTAGACCTGTGTTTGAAATAGCCACTCAGTAGTTAAACTTAAATAATTGGGACAATGAGGGTGACGAGTTGGAGTTGAGGGTGGAATTACTTTGAACTGTGTATCATTCACTATGACAACTTAGAGGGAAAAATTACTAAATGCTGAATATCTGAGACAGAGGGCATTTTTTCCTTAATTTTGGTAATTACACTGGGGGTTCAAACTTCTCTAAATTCATTGATGATGAACATTTTTAATAGCTTTGGCAATGTGGCACAAAAATGCAGTTAAAAGTTCACCAACACTAACTTAACACAGAAAGGGCCTCCTACAAAATTTTGTGACTGTGTGTTTTTGACCAAAAAGGAAAAGAAAATTTTGCCCTTCATATCATCAACAAGTAATTGCACGTTTCCTTGTAAAACTGAGGATAAATATCACTTTTGTTTGTCAAAAGTTGTATAAAGTGCTGCTACTTCTGAAAGCATTTGTGATATTCTTAATTCTTATTCCTTAATTTTACTCAGCCCCATGCAAGTACCTTTAGTAATACAATAAATCAACATTATATGGTAATAATGGAACAAATCTCCCAAGGAGAAAATCAAAATCATGAGCACGATAGATATTAAAGCTTTACTTCCAATGTCCTGTTGTCACTGAGTTTGGATAATTCAGTGAATTCACTTTAATGTCTGTTTCACCTTCATGAGTTTCACAAGGACCTTACATAATTGTGGACTTAAGATCTGCTCTCATTAATGGTTACTTAGTGTTTTTACTTTTACATACCTCTCAATGAGCACATTCCTTTTACACATTCTGATCAGGTCAGTTTGGTTGATGTAGATGCGTATAGAAAAATAACTTAGATCTGCCCATACATGTATGTTGCAGGTTCTATGTAATCATAGGGAGATTTTGATTAAGGAAAGAAGTAGAGAAATTATAGAATGGAAATAGTAAAAGCCATCTTATGTGTAAAATGGGACTCATTAGGGCAATCACAGTAGAGATATTCAAATCCCTAGCATGTAGAAGTTATTTTTGCTGAAAGCACCTTGTCCATTATTACATCAGTTAAAAAAAAAGGTGTGATACTTAAAACCATTATCATGTGGATGCAAGGTTTCAAGGATTTCAATTTTAAAGGGAATGCCATGCTTTTATCCAGTAAAAAAAATCTAAACTTCTTTTTTCACAAAAATTAGTATGCAGAAGTTATGGAGTATCATAAATTTTAGCCCCTTGGGTACACCTTACCATGCACAAGGAACTTTTTACAGCTTTCACTGTTTCATTTTATCCTTAAATGATTTTAGAGGAAGCAAACGTTTGAACATTGGTTAAAAAAATAAATTGCAATTGCTATAGTAACATTTTCACCAAGTGTTCTTGCTCTTTTGGCACAGTCATTTTAAAGAAATCTGAAACAATTAGAACATGAAAAAATGAGAATTATTCTTAATATACAATTAAAAGTAAAATATGCAAGTAGAGAAATGAAAAGTAAGTGACCACTTGATTAAATACGAAACCAAAAATAGGAAAGCAGTGTAAACAAAACAAAACAAAACAAAAAAAACTTTAATCACTTTATTTAATCACGGAATCCTTATCACTAAAAGAAAAGTGGTCTTCAAAAGAGCCGTGCATTAACCCTAAACATGTAGTACCTAATACTTTACAACTATGACTTAAAAACTACAATCTAATGAGAAGAAATCTTAAAAGTAAGTTATTAATATTATACAATAGAAGAATAAAAGCTATTTAAGGTAGTGGCTTGCTTAGCCTCAACTGACAGACTGTTCCATGCTGCTGCACCCCTAAAACAAAAAGTCTTTTTTAGGGCCTCAGTATTCAAAAAGGGGCATAATCTCCGAGTGAAAACAATGTAATCGAGTTATGCAGGGGACAGGCTTCTGTATTTAGTATTTGTTCACAACTCCATTCTTATTGGTCTAATTAAGGAGGTCTATCATTGATGTCATAGTGTTTCTATGACTTTCACTTAATTTATGGCAAGTAAGATTTGGGAAGAATATTTGCCAATGAGCATTTACTTTTTATCCCCCAAGACTTTGTCACAAACAACCATTATTGTGCAATTAAAAGGAAGGTGAGACACCTTTCTCCTACAAATACTCAGACCGTAACTCCAATATTGAAGATTTGCACCAAGAGGTGTCAGTGTAGAACCCCTCCAAGTATTACTCTTGCATACAAATAATTTAATCACAAAGATGTTTTTCATCTTGTTACAAGTACGGGACAAAGAAAAAATTCTGAGTCCACATGAGGAATTAAACCTCAGACCTTTGGATTCCTCATGGAGACTGAGTCCACATGAGGAATTAAACCTCAGACCTTTGGATTCCTCATGGAGACTCTGAATTTTTTCTTTGTCCCACACTCCTGACAAAAACATCTTTCTTAGTTTTTTTATAGAACTAAACTCAGAAAAAATTCCGAGTCCACATGAGGAAATAAACCTCAGACCTTTGGATTCCTCATGGAGACTGAGTCCACATGAGGAACTTAACCTCAGACCTTTGGATTCCTCATGGAGACTGAGTCCACATGAGGAATTAAACCTCAGACCTTTGGATTCCTCATGGAGACTCTGAATTTTTTCTTTGTCCCACACTCCTGACAAGGCAAAAAAATCTTTCTTAGTTTTTTTACAGAACTAAACTCAGAAAAAATTCCGAGTCCACATGAGGAAATAAACCTCAGACCTTTGGATTCCTCATGGAGACTGAGTCCACATGAGGAATTAAACCTCAGACCTTTGGATTCCTCATGGAGACTGAGTCCACATGAGGAATTAAACCTCAGACCTTTGGATTCCTCATGGAGACTCTGAATTTTTTCTTTGTCCCACACTCCTGACAAGGCAAAAACATCTTTCTTAGTTTTTTAACAGAACTAAATAATTACCATCTTCCTATTCTATTTAAAAAAAAGGTATTCTGTAATGGGCCTTGCTCACCATAGACTCTCAATGTAGAGTCGCTATGGCTGAGGTTTGGAACTCATTATCTTCAAGAAATTGAAACTTTGTTTCTGCTTTTTTTTATCTCAGGGTTTTAATTTTCACTCACAATTTGTATTTTGAAGTGTGAGGGATAAATGAAAAATATGTAAGTCTATCTAAAAAGAGATATAGTAGTTTATTAAACTTGTTGGAATGTACAGATTTCCTTTCCATAATATATTACATCTTTATCAACACTCAGTTTAAGTCACATGTGTTACACCTTTGAGGTCTGATAAAATACAAGTCTGTACAAAAATTGAAAAATCTCATACTCTGTCCTAATCATTTAGTACTATCTACTATTGTTAACTACTCCAGCTGTAAAATAGAGCTTGCCAACACACTAGACTAACGTCCTAAAAATTGTTTGCTTTTATCATGATGAAAACTATATTCCTAAATTTTACATCTCAATTTCTACAAAAATTAAAAATATAGAGGTGAAATCTAAAACATTTCTCAAACATGAGATAATGAAAGTAACTGATGCAGCATAGGTGGGTGTACAATCAACATATGTGCATAAAAAATTCAAAAGGGGAATTTAGTAACACGTGGAGCTTTAAGGTGGGCTATGTCCAATAGCAACACTTTGTGATCCTGACCATTCTACTGGCTTGGGAATTCCACACTCTAGACCACTGCCAGTTCCCTTTAAAACAATAAAACCTATGACTATTAAATACATCATGGCAATGTTTGGAACCCAATTTTTTTTTTCGGTATACCCAGTCATGTTTCTAAATCTCTCTTGTGAAACCAAGCATCAAGTAGATCGTCTGTTTGATTAGTACATGACAGAGATCAATGAACTGACATGTCACTGGCATTTTGTTTTTGGAAGTGGCCATATGAAAGGGGTGAAATTAAGAGGGATTCTACTGATTGGGACTTTAAAATGTGGACGTTGGGCATATTTACAGGTGACCGCATACGAGGTTTTTCGTTGGGCCATAAAAAAGTGGCTGTAATAATGAGGTGGCCATAATAACGAGGTGGCCATAAGGGGTTTCCACTGAACATGTAATAAATTATTAGGCAGACAAGTCTTCGCTTGTAGTTGTTGCTTAAATAAATAAGTTTGCCTTTTCCGCGCTTTGGCCTTACCCCAGTGGTGAATTTGTTGAGAAAACTTCCAGGAACAAGTCCACGCTCACCATTAATTTCAGCGTGATAAAAGCCATCAGCGCGCTAAAGGAGAACAAAGAAATGAAAAGAAAAAAAAAGTTTAAACTCGATGAAGATTTTTTTATAAATTTCTCAGTTTCACCAGGAATTTTATTCAATTTCAATTGAGCTAATTGCGCAGGTTGCTTTGGGCTTTCGATGTTTCGGCTTTCATTACCTTTTTATCATAGGTATCTGCTAACACCCTTTGGAGGAGGACATGGGGGTTCTGAATACCGTAAACAACATAGAACAAACACCGCATCATCCCAAGAAATATTATCAACACATCAACAATGCGATATAGTCTAAGGGCCTGTTTACATGGGGGTGGGGGACCTTGGGTAGGTTAAGTAACCCATCTAGGTGGGGTAACCCGCCTGTCCATACAATTTCTTTTTTCATCGTGATCACGTTACATGATAGGTGGGGTGACCCACCTAGGTGAGTTGCCCGGTCTGCCAGATAGGGTAACCCTGTCAGCTGAGGTGACAATTTTCCATTTAAATGCCCCAAGGTGGGGTAACCCTGGCAAAAAGTTCGAAAGCAAAACATGTATGTTTTAAAACTTTGTACATTTCCTAGCCGTCCCATACAAAACTGAACGTTAAAACACCAACACAACAGACACACAGGGAGTGTAAAATGTTCACATTTCAGAATATTTAGTGGTGTAAATCGACCATATTTCGTTTCTCATATTAATTCCTTATAACATATGTCATATTAATTCCTTATAATGTATTAACGGGTTAAAATTATTGACAGTTCCACGCATCACTTTACACCGTGTAACACAACGCGTGGCGCTTTCGTGAATGAGTAAAAGCGCGTCCGCGAATTAATATTTCGTCCTTCTCGATATGTGAGCTTAGCACGCCTGTGCTTAAACTCCCTGACTGCAAGCGCAACAACAACTTCGAGACACTTTACTCCAGCACCACGGGGTTGTAAGATTGCATGTAAACGCAATTCATTTTTCGACCACAGCTGGGGTCCCCCAACTCCATGTAAACAGGCTTTAAGTCTCAGGAATTACCTGGTCTAGTTTTAATCATATTTACCACGCGCTGGTCTTTGGCTGCCCAATAGTGCGTGCGGTAGAGGTCCAGAGGTCAAGTAGAATATTAATGAACACGGCATGGAGTTAATCAGCTTATGTTTACTGAAGATTAACTCGGATGTATTGCTTATTTGGTTCGACAGTTAACCACAGGTTCTCAATTGAGGTCTACTCTTTGAAAAAAGGTTAACGGATAAACTACAACACCGAAAATAATTTATTTCACCGAACACCGTCAGTTTGAAATTACAAACACCATACACCATAACACCGTAATGCCAGTTGTTTTTCACCGCAGTATCGCATTAAAAAAGGGGTCAACACCGCAAACCCCAATGTCCCCCTCCTGAGGGGCTGCAATCTAGCTGCACAAATCATTATTTTTTCTGGTCATACAAGACTTCATGAATATAAAAAGTAGAAGAGCACGTTTTCTCTGTGAAACGTAGAGGGTTATGCAATAAAAAAACTGATAGGCGTACAAGGAACAAAAAATAACATAGTGCGTAATCTTCTGTTGGCAAACGTGTTGTACACAAGTGTATGCCACAATTTCAAGCGGATCATCTGGACTTCGCGATCCTGTTTCTCTCCTTGATAATAAAGGCAACGTCATTCTCGAAATAAAACCGAGAGGGAAACCTTATTGAAACTACCAACAGGAATCTCGCACTGGTAACCACAGTGCTGGCAACAAAGCGACTACAATATTAAATTTATACTGTTCTCCTTTAGAAATATCAACTTCAGTAATGGGAACCAAGAACAGATGCGTTCATCCTATGAGTAAGAGCAACGTATGACTTTGTCTTTGTCAAGAGAAATTGGAGTATTTGTATGTACAGTATAAAGCGGGATCAGGGTCAAAATCCAGTTCCAAATAGGAACAGGCACAACAAAAAGTCAGACATCAAAATAGGAACAGGCACAGCCGATTAGGAACAGGCGCAGCTTATTAGGAACAGGCACAGCCTATTAGGAACAGACACAGCCTATTAGGAACAGGCACAGCTTATTAGGAACAGGCACAGCTTATTAGGAACAGGCACAGCTTATTAGGAACAGGCACAGCCGATTAGGAACAGGCACAGCTCATTAGGAACAGGCACAGTATAATAGGGACAGGCACAGCCTATTAGGAACAGGCACAGCTTGGCAAAGCGAGGGGCACTGGGCACCAAGTTTCCCAGAAGGCCCTCTGAGAGGCAATTAAAAATGGCTACCAGAATGCAGCAAGTACCGTAAATGCTCGAATTAGCGCCCAGCCTCCAATAAGCACCCCGCTTCGAGTTAGCGCCCCTCCTAAGGCTAAAAATTGGTACTAAGCACCCCCCTTCAAATAAGCGCCCCCCTCCCCCGAGAAAAATGAGTTTCAGTACTCGGTACGATATACCAGACTTATACGGTCCATACAGTTCTTTTAATAAAATGTGACATTTTTAAATAGTATAAATAGTAATGTCCTTTCAAAGTCGCACGGGTTTGCTTCTCATTTCCTTGATAGAAATATCCATGTGAGCACATAGCTGCTTCACTTTATTAATTTCCTCGTAAAACTTTGCTCCCAATAGAAATAAAGATAGTGTCATTTTGAGACTAAAAATTGATAAACAAAGTAAGTGCCCAGCTTCAAATAAGCACCCCCCTTCGAATTAGCGCCCCCCTCTCGCCTAAGAAAATTAAATAAGCGCCCTGGGTGCTAACTCGAGCATTTACGGTAAGTAAATGGCGAAGTATTGATCTCTTCTCCACTCGTGTTTTCCACTATGCTGAGAAGTTGCAAATGTGTAGTAAGCCTGTGCAAGCAAACGGGTTTAATCATTTATCTCTAAACTTTGATGTGTCACTCGCAATTGTTCGCAACAAATTTTAAGAATACATTTGTATAAAAACATAACCTTAGTCAATCTTGTGAAAAGGAAAAAAAATTTCTGTTCGAAAATATAAGATGGATTCTTTAGAATCAAGGCTAGTGAAATCAACCACAAGAAGAACGTTTCAAGAAGTCCTAAGATATGTACAAAGTGAAAATCTAAGTGAAGAATAAGCCGCCTATTTGCAATATAAATGTGAAGGGGCTATCAATATCCTCAACCTGTCATCACTTATTTACAATATCCCAGTGACATTTGTTAATCAAGCTGGAGAGATTTTCTGAGTAAGCACCACATCTTTTCCATCCTAGTCAGAATGTCGAGCCAGATGATTGGTTGATTTCGCTAGCCTCGATTCTTAAGAATCCATCCTATATTTTCGAACAGAAACAATTTTTTTCCTTTTCACAAGATTGACATATTCTTAAAATTCGTTGCCAACAATTGAGAGTGACACATCAAAGTTTAGAGATAAATGATTAAACCTGTTTGCTTGCACAGGCTTACTACACATTTGCAACTTCTCAGCATAGTGGAAAACACGAGTGGAGAAGAGATCAATACTTTGCCATTTACTTACTTGCTGCATTCTGGTAGCTATCTTTAATTGCCTCTCAGAGGACCTTCTGGGAGACTTGGTGCCCAGTGCTCCTCGCTTTGCCAAGCTGTGCCTGTTCCTAATAGGCTGCGCCTGTTCCTAATAGGCTGCGCCTGTTCCTAATAGGCTGCGCCTGTTCCTAATAGGCTGCGCCTGTTCCTAATAGGCTGCGCCTGTTCCTAATAGGCTGTGCTGTTCCTAATAGGCTGTGCTGTTCCTAATAGGCTGTGCCTGTTCCTAATAGGCTGTGCCTGTTCCTAATAGGCGGTGCCTGTTCCTAATAGGCCGTGCCTGTTCCTAATAGGCCGTGTCTGTTCCTAATAGGCCGTGCCTGTTCCTAATAGGCCGTGCCTGTCCCTAATAGGCCGTGCCTGTCCCTATTATGCCGTGCCTGTCCCTATTATGCCGTGCCTGTTCCTAATAGGCTGTGCCTGTTCCTAATAGGCTGTGCCTGTTCCTAATAGGCTGTGCCTGTTCCTAATAGGCTGTGCCTGTTCCTAATAGGCTGTGCCTGTTCCTATTTTGATGTCTGACTTTTTGTTGTGCCTGTTCCTATTTGGAACTGGATTTTGACCCTGATCCCGCTTTATAATACAGCCCTGTTGCATGCCGCAAATTGAACCACTGGACCACATGGGGCCTGGCAAAGGAGAAGACATTCAGATCTGTCCTTTATCGCTCCTCTCGATATCTAAATTGTCATTTCATCGTAGGGTTTTTTTGCAACATCTTAAAATCTTCCTCTCTCTCTGTTGCTTGTATCTAAATTGTTATGCCTTCTTGCTACTCACCATGTCACCAAGAACAGCGAAGATTTGTCCTTTTCTCAACGGGAGTTCAGAATCTGGACTATCTTGTGGTGATTGCCTCTCTGGATTGTAATCATAAAGGGCCACCATAATCTAGACGAGAATGAGATGTAAACTTCAGCACCATATCCACTGCTGCAATGCTTCTCTTGGATATTTCTCTCCCTCTCTTTTCCTTTTTCTCTTTTATGTTATTCATTGTTTTTTTTTTTTTTAGGTTATTCAGCCTCTACAGTAGACGCTTCTTTAGGGAATGATTCAGTATTTGACAAGGAATTACCTGTTGGTTGTGGTTGGGCTGTCGAGGGAGGTATAGTCGTCCATAAGCAACAGGAAAAGTGCACAGAAATGTTATTACAAACAAAACCAACCATACCCAAGACTTACCATCACAACCCAGTGATTTATTGGAAATACATTGAGCATACAGGCTAACTATGTCAGTTTCATCAGAGTGTTTGTTAATGTTGGGGTGCAGTTGTGAATTCCTTTAAGGAAGTGCTGTACGACATTTCAAAGAAAGGCTGTGAAGGACATAAATAAGTCCACTTATCTCTATTTAAATTCGCACCTGGAAAATTTGCAGAAATCTTACAGAAGAGTGTTCTGGGGAAGATTTACGTTTGCAAAAGGCTACACCATTAGAAAACATCAAAAGCTGCAAACGGAAGTTACGAAAGCCGAGAGGTAAATTCGAAAATGCAAATGAAATCTTTTTTTAGAAATGAGTCACCTCTGAGGGATTGACTCGTAAAAAAAAAAAAGAAGCAGCACAGTCCAAAATTACCACTGGACCCTCTTCTCGCAGATACGTTGGAAGGCACATTTCACACCCTGTCCTTAATGCTCTTCAGTGCAAAGTCAAAGTCTTACTGAGGCGTTATCTGAAATTCGCAGCCTCCAACCCCAAAATATTTTCTGGTTTGGCGCAAATTCCTCATAATAAGTCCCTTTTGAGAGGCTATTTGAGAGGTTACCAGCTTGAGAGTAGAGACTAGGCAGGTGTAAATGGAAAAACTGAAGATCAGATGGGATGTCAAATCCTAAAAACCCGCTTTAATTTTTTTTTTGGCCGAAAAAAACGAAAACCAAAGGCCAAAAAAAAAAAAACCTTTAACCGTAAAGGGACCAAAACTGAACAGTACTCAGAGAAATAAAAAATTACCTAGACCTACCTTTTTATTCACTTCCACTGGATTCTTTGCTCCAACAGTTGGTGAACCGTTAATTCCTCCTGACTGCAGCCTTGTGGGACTGGGAAGAGCTGCTTTTCGTCTCTGCATATCATTAAGAGAAAGATGAGGAACGAATTTGTGACAAAGCATGCATCTATGTCAATTTACATCTTTTGGACATAAACCTGTAAGTCCGTGTGAAAGATCTGGTTTAGTATAAAAAATTTCGGTCTGAAGCAATGGTAAGCCAATCATTCAGAATCTCAACGCAAGATGATCACTTCCGAGATGTCTGACCACAGGGGGTCTTCATCTGTAGTCATGGCGTGCAGTCTGTTAAGATTACTTCCTACCTTCAGAGGCCGAAAAAATAGTCCTTTTTTTTGGACTAGATTGAAGTTAGGCATTTTAACTAATGTTTACAAAAAAAAAAAATTAAAAATCTCAAAAAGCATCCGACTTATTTAGAAAAACGTATTTTAAAATAAAGGTTAATAAATCAGGAAGGTGTCATAATCTCGTAAATGGGCGAACCTCCCCGGGGGGAATATTCGGGGCAATTTCATGTCATTTGCATATTTTTGTTTTAACTTGTGAAGACAAAAACTGTCTCGTTACTGAGCTGGCCCGGAGGTGAAATCGTGTGGAAGAATTGGTCAAGGATTGCTCTAATACAACATTTGGAAAGATTTCCGTATAACCCCATACCAATCATTAAACAAAGCCGTAGTCCCAAAGGAAATCTGTTGTTTTGCCTCTTCTTTCCTTTATCCAAGAATAGAATGCATAATGAAGTATGGGGTTATACGGAAATCTTGCCCAACATTTTAAACATTGCTTGAGTGGTATTAATCTCTTTTACATGACATCGTCGCGTAAGCAGGGCTGCAAATAACGGCCGGTCAACGGACAATGTCCGCTCAAAATTGGGTACTGTCCGGACAAATCCTTGGGTGGCCGGACATCTTGTCCGGTCATCTACCGCCTCGTTCAAAGAAATTTTAATTTTTAACTGTTTGATAATCACAAGGGACAACAGTCATGTTTCCGAAAGAAAAAAAAAACCATTATAAAAGTAGACAAATTAGTGGTCGAGAAATTCCCGGCAGTCGCAAATTTCCACGATGTCATCAAGTCCTGTCGTGACCGCAAATCATCATGTCTTCCATTATTTTATCTACTTTATTTTGTGTTCCCAGTCAGTAGAGGGTTTTACCTTTGGCTAGATACCATAATTTACTCTTAAAGTGCCCCTGAGACGAAAATTGACCATTTTATTTTGGCCTAAATTGTTCACAAAATGTTGAATTGGGTCAAGTTAAGACCCTTTTTGCCATTAAAAACTCAAAACAAACCTTCGAGGATCAATTTTTACCGCTTCAAAGTCGTCCAAAAATCGTCCGCCATTGCTGAAAACATGTTCCAGCCGAGCTCGCAAAAACGTCATCATGGCGTCAAAGGCTCAACAAACTTATGCTTTGCTCTGTTCACAACTATCTTTGTTCGTTGCACAGAGAATCACAGATATTACTTTTTTGAGAACTGTTTCGTTGTCAGTCGGGAAATGTCGACTTTTTCAGACGATGAATTGTCCCAGAAATCATCTGAAGCTTCTGTGGATAGTTTTGCGCTGACAAACGATGAATTTTTGTCATGCGAAAAAAGATAAACACAGAACGGCACGGACTCTCCATGTGGCTTTTGTGGTCGCCTTCGCCTTTATCGCCTTCGAACTGTATTTTTGCTTGTCGTAAGGGATTTTCCCTTTTTGTAAGAAATGATCGGGTGATTAGTAAAAATAGTTTTCGGCAATGGCTAATTGTGTATCCGAAGGCGGATATTGGGAGTTTGTGAAAGCCATTTCTAAGCCATCAATGTGTTTTCCCCGATGCGTTTGGTCAATGATCTCATTAACCCTTTCCTACGTTTTTTTTTACCATCGGTGCTTTGAAAGGTTTCAAGTGAACTCTGTTGTTGAGTTGCACTTTGGTCTCTTGTTTTTTCTTTCTTATTCATGATGACTATTGTTGTGTTGCTTCGGTGAGGTTTAAAGCAGAGTTTGTTTCAACTCTTTTAGAGCCGTGACCTCATTGCGTTACAAAGTATTTTTTGGCTTAGACGCAGTCTGCAAGTAGCGTTATGACAATTTCCCAAGTAGCTCTGAAGGGCGATAGAAGACTGAGCCGGTGGCATTTAGTTCGATATGAAACAGAAGTGGTTCTTTGTTTTTTCCGTGAAAGGTGTAACGGAGGCGCATTCGTCTTGCGAATAAATCTCGCAAAAGTTGGCCCGATTTTAAATTCGTTTGTCACGGGCGTTGGGATGAATTTGAGACCCTTTGATAGCACGCTGACTTGGCTGTCAGATAGTTGATAGTTTGACAGGTTTTTAAAGAAATTTTCATTTTCTCGGTTTTTTAGCTGCAAGCCTACACTTTAAAGTGTTTTTACGCTCTGTGTCTTAAGCTGTTTGTTCTGCTTCCGCTGATATAAAAGCCAGCTTTTTTTAGAATCAGAGCACACAATTATATTTTTCATCTCTTTTGTATAAAAGTGAGCTCTTTGAGGTCAGAAATCTCAATCCTCAATTCGGCTATTTTATCATTCTTATTTACAATGTTCACCGAGTACTTTCCTTTGTGTAAGGTATTCTGCCAGAGAGTTGTTAAAGGTGGATATTGATCAGCTCATACATAAAGGTGACAAAATCCGTGGAGGTTCGTAGACTTACATACATACATACTTTATTTGTCATGTAGGTCAGTACAAGAAGGCAGCTAAAAAGCTGATGTGGACCTACAAATTTAAATATATCTACAACAATTTAAATATTAATGTTAACAAACTTAAGAATTATTTACAATGAGTAAGAAAAAAAAAAACTATGATACCAGTAAGATAATCAACAGTCAATTGACTGTAGCGTTAAAATAAATAAATAAAGGAAAATAATAATAAAAATAGCATTAATATATGTAATTCACAATGTCTTTGTTTATTCGCTTATTTACTTCGCTTTCCGGCGTCGAGACCGCACTGAGGACGGTTTTTCTTGTCCCTTCTCTTCTTGAACCCGACAGAATTCTTCGCCTAGATCCTTCAAACTACACAGATCTCTCGAAACAGTCCTCCGAGAAGTGTTCGGAGTAGATCACAAATATTTCTGTCGGATTGAAGTTTGCTCGGCGAGGTCGCACAAATCGCATCCGTTTTTCCCGCTCTGATCTATTTGCAAGGCTCCGATGGAGAGAAATACCTGCAGCATGGTCTGCACGATTACTTCAGCTTTGAATTACGCATCGATGCCCAGTCATTTTTGTTTAGTTTTTGTAAGATAGAGTAAAGCACTCTGTTATGTTTGCTTGACATTTTGCCATGTGAGATTTTCGCGTTGAGCCTTTGACGTCACTTCCTCTGAGTCTTGCGATCAACTTCCGGAACATGATCAAATAATGGCGGACGCGAAATCGTGAATTTAACGGCCCGAAAAAAGATATTTCTGGTGCTCGGTCAAAACTGAAATTTGGCAGAGAAGGTGAAGGAGACACACTGAACAAGAAAATGGAAAAAAATGATGTACGAAAATTTTGATCTCAGGGGCACTCTAAATAAAGTGATTGATTGTTTGACTGATTGAATGATAGGAAAGCACCCTCACGAAGAATAATCTTGCTGCATCGAGAATACTCCAAAGTAGCATTTGTTGCAAAGTGCAAAAAGCGAAGAAACGGCCCAAAACCTGGAGAATCCGACCCCTCTTAAACTCTAACGAAAATTCACAACTGTAACTTTAAAAATAAGGCTATGAGTTGTGCTGAAAACAAAAAAGGTCAAGATAAACGTGAGTTTGTCTTGATTTGTCTGCATGGATGTAGATATTTTCTATTATTACTAACCTCTGAATTGCACGGTTCACTCAACATTTTTTTTATTATCCTTTCTGTTTTAAATGAAGGGAAACATATTTACACTCAAAATATTCTTATCTGTAACGCGTTCGGAATGTACCAGAAAATGACGTGATTGCATCTCAAGCGGCCGACCAGATGATTCAACACACGATCCCATTGTATTACATGTCACGCAGTGTGTGTAAAAACGAATGCGATAGGCCAATAACAGTATGCATATAACAGCATATTTTATTTAAAGTTCAGTTGTAGAACTGATGTGGTGATTTCCAAAGTGTATTATTTAATTATAAGTGATTTGCCAGATGTAAAGTAAAACGGACAATTGCGGTTGTGTCTACTCTTGCGTAACCGTTCCACATACTTAATGCGAGGGTGCTTCTGCAGTAAAGAGTGGTAAAATTATTAACTTGTAGTTTTTCTTGCCAGACCGACTTGGATTCAGTTGTTTTTTAGTCGTAAAAGGATTACTGTGCAATCTTGGTTCACTATCGCAAGAATTCCGACTGTTGAAATTTGTCCGGCCAAAAAAGGGTAGTGTCCGAGCAAAAGCATGTTTGACCAGACAACGTGACCGGCGACTGCTCGTTCGTTATTTGCAGCCTTGGTATGTGAGGATCTGACTGATGAAATGCTGCTACTTTTACTTTGAACAGGGGACGTGCAATTAGTAATAGGAAAACGCATGTTGTGCTCAGCAAAATAATACATGATTCGTGACAATTACCTTAGCAGCAGCCAGTCGCAGAGGCGAGGCCACAGCTATTTCCTCTACAAAGTTGGATGGGATCAGACCTTTCTTGTTTTTCAGCTGTGAAGTAAGACACTCGTTACGGAAAAAAAAAAGTAAAACTCTACACTCTTTCTTCAAAACTAGGTGAAAAAAAGGCATTTTGGCATTTTCCTAGCCAACGTGCTCGAACGTTTTCACAGAATGATCTGGACTGTTAGTAACCTCCTTCAAAACGGCTGCCAAAAGGGCCTATTGGTTAACGAGCTATAAAGGAGTATCAGGGATGTTCAATTAAATTTTACTGCTTGGCAATCGACTTCGTGTGAGTTGTATGCGGATATAAAAAAAAAGAAAAGTAAGAAGAAACCAGCCTTGAGGATTGGGAAAATGGCAAGTATAAGTTTAAAAAAAAACTTCGGACTACGCGCGACCCCGAATTACAAACACTTACATTACCTTTCCTACGAAATAGCCGTCCTTTCTGAGAGTGTTAAACACTTGTAATATGTCCCCTTCTTTGAAGCTCATTTCAGCAGCAGGATTTTGATTGGGTGAACTTTTAAATGGATCGTAGTCATAAAGAGCTACAAACTGAATAGAAAAGAAGACATCAGAATCAGTCATCAGCACACCAATGTCTTTCGTGCACTTAGAACGATGCACTAACTCGACCTTAATGTATTGCTCATTGTGGACAGATTCATCAACATAAAACGGAGGGAAAATGGCACCTATGCAATGGGAATTGTTTTCTCTTGACCTATCCCATTAATCATTTTACATTCTACGCTTTCCACACTAAATCGAAAAGTCATCTCAAGTAACATATACAACAACAGAGTGGTCAATAATACCGTTCTATATTGCTGCCCATCTTCCAAATCCTTTGAAAACAGAAACAAAAAATTCATGATTAGCCTAAACAGCTGAACTTTTCACTGGAATGCAAATACTCTGACGTTTGCGAAAAATGCACAAGGAAACACGTTAAAACGAATTTTGCTGAATGTGGCAAGCGCCATATGGTAAAATCAAACTTCTTGCTGTCTGTTATCAGGAATGATTTGTAAGGTACAAGAAACGCGGGGAAATCAGAGTTTATCATTTTTTCCGCAAGAATAAAACTCCTTTTTATCATCACATATAACACGGCGCCAATAGGATGTAAAGGTCATAGCAATTGATAAAATACAGGCGCCGCATGTGACAAGAAGAGTTGTATTCATTAAAAAAAATCAAGTTTCTAACTTCCTCATAAGTATTCACTCGGCGAGTGCTAAATTAAAAAAAGCTGTCTGTGATATATAAGGAAGGTATTCATAATAAAGTGGATTCTGCGCTTGAAGGGAACCGATAATAGCAGAAAAACTAACCTCGAAATATTCTTCACGCGAATCCTGCCAACAAGAAAAAAAAAAAAGAAAAAATATATATACACATAAAAAATAAAAATAAAAAAAGTTCGCTGCTTTTATGTTAAAGCGTGGCTTTACAAATATAAGCAAAAACAACAAAAATGTTAATAATCAGTTTCTTTGGGCGAAATGACCAGCTTTCAGAGTGATTTCCTGATTAGTTATTGGTAACGAGATATTTAGTACTTAAAATACGTCCAATATAGAAGAGAAAGACTTGCACGGTTAGTGAGTTACTGACTGAATAATGTTACGCAAGATTTAACTAACGATTAGTCAACTTTAAAACAGCTCACTTAAAGAGCAGTCTCAAAAGAGCTAAAGGTGTCCTCGTGGACATCCAAAGTAATCAGTGTTCGACCCCATAAACAAAAAGACAACGACCCCCTCCCCCCGTGTTTCCCACGAGGAGGACTCGCCAAACTACACTATATTGACTAGTTCTGCGAGTCTACTAGTTCCTTACCAATAAACTCTCTTTGATTATGTCGTCAAATGTTGCTGTAACAGTTTCAGAGGATGCGCCATTTTCAGCCACTGTTTTGATACTAAATTTGATAGGCAGACCAAGTTCAAGACCCTCGACCAAAGCCTAATAGGAAATTGGAGGAAAAAAGGGTACAGCTGAAGACATGACAAAAATATCTGCAGCAGTTTGTTAGCAATAGGAAGAAAACCGAAGGGGTTATTTAATTGCAAGAATCAAACTGCATGGAAAAGACCAAGTGGAAATATGGCTGATCCTTCAGGGAATAATTACTTTCACTAAGATTGGTCTAAGTGTTAAGCATAAGGACACACTAGTCCATCATACCTTGGCCATATAAGGGCTATGAACATCGAGCCTCACGTCGTCATTCGCAGAAATCTATAAACAGTGAAATAAACCATAATTAAACAAACAAATTCTTAATCAGCTCAATTGAGAGAGTCAAGGTAAACTGTAGTCAAAACGAACGTACTCACCTTATATCCCTTCACAGAAAGACCGCTGCTTCTACCAAACTCGTCCATTTCTGGTAGAGTCCATCCCAGCAACATAGCATCGTGGTTCACCGGCCGAATAATGCGAAAGTTGCTTGGAGCACTGGGGCGAACTAAGAGAAATGACAGAAATACGAAGCAATTTCATTATTAACCAAGTATGTGCTGGGAGAATAGATGGCAGGAGGTCTTACGAGTTCGGACCAAACATAATGAGGTCAGTGCGAAAACATGAAAAAAGGGACGTAAAGTCTTCAAGTCGAATATCGAGTCCAACGTCAAAAGTGTTGGACTCCTTGCCTTGCGTCTCTTTGGCGTGCATTACTACACGATATCCTCTTGCATACAATAAACAAGGTGTATTTTTTTTTTGTCTGGGTGTATTTTTTTTTATCTGCTTTTATCTCGTTCGTTAGCTAGAATTTTTCACTCAAAGAAGTTTAACAGACGTTTACTACCAACAACTTGAACGAATTAATAAATATTTTCTTTAATTAAAAAAAGTTGGATTTTTCCTAAATGCGGCTCGAAAGACTTTAGAGCATCGATTGCTAACTTGTGTATCTCACAAATATTCCAGAGATTTAATTCAATATCTCTTACAACTTTCTCTTGAAATAAAGAAAGTTTGGCCAAAAGGAAAGTTCTGTGAAGCTTTTTACTGCTTGTCCGAATTTCAGTTGCCGCATACATAGAATTTATCAGTGGATTTCTTCCCTTCCGACAACCAAGTGAGTGCTCCGAGTTACGTTTCTCTGAATATGTTTCTTTGGAATGGTAATTTTACAGTGCATCATCCAAACTTATTGCCACATTTTTTACGTCAGCACTGCTTCAGGAAAACGTCTGTAACTCTACCTCTAACTGTTGTAACATTAACGACTCAGTACGAGGCTCGTACCTTTTTTAGATCTTGACTTAGTTGACACGAAAGGAACGATCTGTTTGGAGGCAGCGGGTGCTGACGATATTTTGGCTGGTTTTCGGGAGGACAGCGGGACTAACTGTTGTGAGGACTGTGTCACAGAAGCCATAACACCCAGTATATCTACGTCCGGTGATGGCTTGAATTTTGTTAATCCCACACTGGGTAGTTTGTTTGGACTGCCGGGAAGACGCGTATGATTTAATGACAATTGGGGACCGTTAGGATTACCTTCGTGAGTTAGTGACATCACACTTCCCATCGATGACAGCGGTGTGGCATGGTCAGAAGCTGTAGCTAGTAAAGATGAACATGGCAAAATGAGCCGTTTCCAAGATGCCAAATCTCTCTGCAGTAAACCCAGGGTAGGTGCATTTTATGGATGACTTTTCACTCTCATGCATTTCTCTACGACAAAGGTTTCGCACTAGGCCTTGCTTTTTCAGGTTTTATTTTTTTTAATCGGACATAAGCTACTAAATATTACTTCTATATCGAGGATAAAAATGAAGTTGATCAAAGAAAGTTACGGTCTGAGACACTTTGCTGACGCCCACTATAACCTTTAGTGGAGAGAAGCACTCTGAGAGGATAGTGTCGAGTGTGAAGCACAATCAGCCGGGCTCCGTATGTATTCGGAACTTTAAAACAGTCAAACGTGCACACTAAGGGCCCAATAACTTATTCGATGTAACTTCTCACATCTCACAAACTAGACGCGTAATAGCTTGTGAAACTCACCTTCTGGTTGTCCCTGTCCGGGATTATTATGTAACATTCCTAATATCTGCTCTGGAGCTTTACTGTTCACCTTGAAAATGATCAGAACACAGAATAAAAGTAGTTTACAGATAATGATGAAAGACCAAAATTGCTTCTTGTTTCGAAAGCATGGCACCTTCACCGCCCGCAGTGAACGCACCATCTACATGTTTATCTTCATAGTGAAGATAGCAATGTCGGCATGGTAACTGGGATTATAAACACGACTGAGTTACTTTTCGCGAAGTAGTTTAATTAAATTTACAAACGTCGTGGTTGAATTCAACTTGTTTTGAGAGAAGGGAGAATGTGTTTATTTCTTCTACATTTGAGGTTGCCATCCTGCGGGCTGGGTCAACGGGTATTCGGTGTTCTTGAAATGTGTTTCAAATTTGTCTTTGGTTTAAAAATGCAATCAATATTTATAAAATAAAGAGAACATTACATGTCCACTTATGGACACAAGTTTAAGCACTCTCTTTGAAAACAGGAACACACAAAGACAAAATTCGCATCCATGCATGGCCAAGGAATATCATGTGTTCCCTGATCAATATAGACAATTATCTGACATACTTACAGGTTGCCGCAATAAAGAAAAAGATTCCTTTTCCACCATCTCTCCAGGAACAAATCCTGTTTGACCTTAAAAAAGGTAAAATTGAAAATTTATCATTTCCAAATCTCTCAAATCATTTCGGATGGACAATACACTGTTTTTTTTTTAATTAATAACAAGATTTAGAAAAAAGATGTATTTTTTGCCATGTGCAAAAATAAAGGGAATGTGTAGAAACAGGGGGGCAGGAAGGTGACCATGGTAAAGGTTAAGCAGCGAACTGTACATTTCCTATCTCAAACAAACCAATAAAAAATAAATTCTTCATGAAGAGGACTTCAGTTAGTTTGCACTAGTTACTCTCTTTTAAACAATTTCGGCGTACAGTCCGATTTTAGACTGGCTGTTTGACGGAGAAAAACAAAATAACACTAAACGTAAACTCTCACCTTTAAGAAAAACGCGGTAAAACCCATTTGCATCCTGATCTTCCAATGTTGTCATAATATCACCTTTCTTCAGTGGTAGTTGATCATGAGGCGGCAATCCAGGGACACCAGAACAAAAAGGATCGTAATCGTGCACGGCCACTAAGCAATGAGGTTTCTCAAGTCCTGTAGAAGAGGCCCCTGAAGATGAGTTACCACGGCGGCAGGAAAAGATATCTGGATGCAACTGTGGAAAGAAGAAACGAATTACAAGTAGATTGTTTCCTTTTTTCCCGGGAGATATTTGGAAGAAAGCTTGTTTAGAAATGTACTGCAACTTCGGTAGCAATGGTGTTACCATCAGGAACTGTTTTGTTCGCATTTCGAAACAGAGCCAGATGTTCTCCTCTAACGGAATTTGATTTGTATCTGGTCTGACAGTTGTTTTACTCCCGTTTCCATACTAGGAAAAAGAGGCCGCCAAACCCGTTCCATCTACGAGAACTTCATTAATGAAACGTTTTGTTTTCTTATTAGAAAAAATATCTAATATATAGAAGTTCTATATATATATATATATAGCAAAAAAGTGCCATTAGAAGAGCATACGTCACTAAACACCATTAAGGTGAACGTCTGCGCTGCAAGTTTACTAGTTTCGGTTAAGTCACGAGCGATATCTGAGAAACTTCGATCCCGTTGATAAAGAATAAAATTTAAAGACACAAACAACAAGAAACAAAAACAATATTTACTTGACATGTGCTCTGTCGATCGACAAAGTTGTTTCAAAAAGTTCTAACTATGTGGAAGAATTAAAAGTTAAGACTTTCTTTTAAAAACAATTCGTGCAAGTAAGCCATGGTTTTCGGATCTTGAACAATTTATTGTCGTTGCAACCACTTCAACCTCTTCTGCCTTCACTTATCGTTAATTCTCAGGCTGGTTAATTATCATGTGTCTCGCGTTTCTTCCCTACCATAATTAACTTATGAAGACTCAAAATATTGGATCGTATTCGGTAAATCCCTATCTCACCTGAACTTCCTTGCTCCTGTTCAAAGCACCATGTTTCAGTGCCCTCCTGTGAGAAATTCTTAACTGCTCCTCTAGCGCAAGATCAGAGTCATTTTTGTCCTCGACTTCTTCTACATATAAACTAGGGACTAGGCCTCGTTCCCCGTTCACGTCCGCCTCAAAGTACCCATTGATGTCCATATCACCGAAAACGGTCAGGAGATCTCCCTCTTTGAGTATGAGCTCCAACTCAGGGTGTTCAGATGAAGGTGAGTTACGTGGGTCGTAATCACACAACGCAATAAAGCGCTTAGCTTTTTTGGCTCCCGGAGGTGAGGCTTCGAACAACTTAAAGAAAGGTGAAATAAATCTGTTGCAAATAGCCAATAATTTGATTCTACAAGAGGAAGGCTAACTTGTCTAAACTGACAGAAAGTGTAGAAATTACAAGGCCTTAAGAAGAGCGAGTCATTTCTTCATAAGCTGGTGAACAAGAAGCGAGTTTTCTTCAATTAACAAGTTAATCAGAGTTCACTTCCATTTTATGGACCAATTGTCGACACCTGTATAACGGACTAATCAATCAATCAACTGCCGAAGTTGAATGACGTTTTACAAGCGAGGTCTTATATCCAGAGGTGAATATAATCTTACAGACTGAACAACCATCTCCTAAAAGCGTGTTAGCTTTATATACCCATGACATTGTAACTTGAAACTTTCACAGACCTTAGGAACTTGTTTAGCGATCTGCTTCTCTCGATCCCGATGAGTAGGTAACTCCTTGAAGTTGTCTTGCGCGTAACCGAAGCTGCGGATTTTCGAAAGGTCGTCAAGAGTAGATGTTGATATGAAATGACGTAAATCGCGAATTTCTGCATTTAGTTTCTCGACAAGATCGTCTTTTTCTTTACACGCTTTCCTAAGCAAGGAAATCTTAGCCTAGAGGTAGGAGACGAAGGAAAATAAAAATTGTTTCGTTAGCAGGTTATTGATGGGAAGGCAGGTACAACGATAGACGGACAAACAAAGACAGAAAGAGAACTTGTACGAATAGGTGATCTCAATGTTCACCTTCAAGGTTGGTATTTGCATCTCAGTGTCATCTTTTTGACGCATAGATTCCGCAAGCTATGAAGAAAACAAATCTTCACTATTAAAGACTCATCCAACTTGGAAAGCATGGTGACTTCATTGAACTTTTTCGTTGACATTTCACTTTCACCACTTTTTAAACGAGTTTTGGCTCGTTAAAGGCCTTCATACCTCAGCTCAGGTAACACATACCAAAGCGAGCCCTGCAATTCCTGATGTTTGACTGGTTCATTTGCCTGAGTTTTCTCACTAATTTATATCGTACTTGAAATTAAATGCTAGAAAATGTCACTCACGATACAAGTCCATACCACTACAGTACTGTACTCGCGGCCAAGAGATGACACTCCATGGGCCTATACACTCAAGGTTTGGTAACGAGCAAACACTACAGTGGTAACGGTAAAGAACTGTAGATTCATACCGCCTTAAGCAAGTTGCAAACTCACCTGAATACGAAGAGAATGAAAACTGTCTTCAAGTTTAACGTGATCTCTGTGAAGGATAAAATACATTGTGCTGAGCTGACTCTTCAAAATTGTGTCTTGCGTTGCATACATACACGTCAACCTTAGTTGTGCATTCTCGAAATGGGATGACTTCCATTCAATCGTTAATACTCGAAAATAAAAAACTCGGTTGCCTGTATTACGCTAACTAACGGAAAAGCTGTGCCGCATCGAACAAAAGAGACAGATAACGACAAGTTAGATTGAAACCTTGTCTTCCAATACCACACGATACCTGTTAAGGTCGTACAATTCCGCCACTTGATTTTCTAGTGAATTTCGTTCTTGTGTCGTGAGGGCAAGTCTAGTTTGCATTTCATTTCTTTCAGCCTCCATTTTTTCCAGTTGTACTTTGAGGAAGTTTCTTTCGTGTTGACAATCGTGCATTTTTGTGTGAGCTTCTCTTACGTCATGTTCTAGTTGTGCCAACTAAGAAAAAAAAGAACGACAAATCGGCAATGCTCTCATTCCAACTTCAAAATTCCCTTGGTTAAATTTTCTGCTGAAGCTAAAAGACGATGGTTCACTTACGACCTTTGTGAAGAAGACAATCAGCGGAAGGCTCAGTCAAATAGTAATGTTTGTTAAGGAAAATGACTGAGCTTTAACATCACTTTGTTCTCTACATTTTCCAAGAGAAACAAAAACACCGAATGGATGATTTCTTTGCTATAAAACATCTGACAACATCACACCCTGAACACGAGAACAAATAAGATATTGATTAACAACATTTTCAGTTGCGACGGACAGCTGGTAAGAGAAGGAAAGCTTACAGATCAACAACACCGGCTCAGCCAAGCTGTCTCTTACCCTGGTATTTAAGGTGGTATTTGTCTTTTGTAACACGGAGCATCTTCTATTTAAATCATCTCTTTGCATCTCCATAAGCTTATTGTTCCGTTGGAAATCGTTTCTCTCTGTTTCAACCATCCGTCCTTTTCTGAGTAGGTCATCTCTTTGATTCTCTACCGCTTTCATTTTTTCGATCAAGTTATTTCGATCTTGCTCCACGATGTCCATTTCTTGTAATTGTGCCTGAAAACCAGGTAACAAATTATGCGTTGAATGGCTTCAAAAATGTAACACCAGGAAAAAAAATTAAATAGTTGATCAGTGGACACTTCTCCAGAAATTTTATACATACCTGTAGTATTTGAATGCTATGTTCCAGTTTCTTAAATTCTTTCTCACTTTTTTCCAACTTTTTTACCTGCAAAGAGTGCCGCAAAAAAAAGAGGAAAAAACAAATGAACGACGAGAAACCACTTGAGATCAAGGGACAAGAAACATTACAATTAAGGCTATTGAAAAGATGGACGAAATTGTTACCTTTTCACTTAACTCAAAGTTCTGCTTTTCCATTCCACTGTATTTGGTTTGCAACTCGGCGAGTTCTCTCTCCGCACCATGCAAACTTTTTAGCTGGTTCTTTAAAGAAGGAAAGAACAATCCACAATTAGGCACAAAAGTCGCTTGGCGTTCCCTGGTTCTAAATCACGCGTGTTACGGCAGTTATGAAACTGAACCTGTAAATTCATATATGCTGCTTCCATTCTTTGTCTCTGTCTCTCTGAATTGCTGGCTTCCGCTTTCCACTGTTCAATCTACAACATAAGTGTCATTAATTACAAGATGCATGAAGATACACATAGAAATTACAGAGGAAAATACATATAAATTCCTCTAAAACTTCTCTTCTCAGCCTTCATCTAATATCAAAAGAAGGAGTCCTAAAGAAGAGCGAAGATGTACGGTATTTCGAGTAATTTGATTCCTTACCTCGTAGTTCTTTTTATTTATTTCCCCAACCTAAAAAAAATGATAAAAGAAAAACGTAAGCAACATCTCAGATGGAAAGGCGAAAATAATCATATAAATAAGTCACAAACAAAACCATAATTCTTACTGTACTGTTTTAAATCAAACAGGAGATGTTATGTGACTAAACTGATAAAGATACAGGGGAAAACCAGAGAAGATAAGCCACTAAATTGTTTATGGTTCATCTCACCTTAGTAAGAAGTTCTTTTTCTTTCTTTTGATTCTGTTGAGTAAGAAGGAACAAATGTCAAATTGACTAACAAATGGTCAATATTTAGGTGACATTACTAAACCAACTTGTTGAGCTTTCTAGTTAATTCTTATGTACCTCTTCTTTCAAAAATGCCACATCTTCATCCTGAAAAAGAGAACGACAAGTTAGTTACCGAAGTTAGTCCCGCTGTATGGTGACGGTTTGTTCAAAATACAACCTTGCTAACCCACTGCCACAACTCGCGATAGTAGCGGAAAAAACTCCAAAATTATGAAGGTGAAAGATTGGAAGCATGAGAGGTGGTTTTTTTTTGTTTAGGATCCGAGATAACCACGCTTGTGATGAAGTAACGCAGAATCGCATAAGGAAAGAAGTCTTAGATTGTTTAGGCAAGCCCTTCACAATCTTTCTGTGGCCCGTTGAGGAGATAAATTCGACCGTTTAGTAAAAAACTCGACCAGTTTTAGTCACAGCAGTTTGATTTTTGAGTCAGACTGATCCTTCTTCGTCAAGGCGAAAGTAAAGCTTGAAGCTTTTCCGCCCGTTACGATCATATTTTGACTCGAAACTCTCCTGTGCGAATTTTGTCGTCAGGCGCCGAGAATAAAGAAGACCTCTTCAACACGGAATTTTAGTGTCGTCGCTTGTTAACGCTGAACTTTATTAAAAATGCGTTTGCTGAGCTGAAAGGTGACTATCCTGCAACCAGTGGATTTCTCCCTCGCCCTTGTCTGTTATTTAACTAGGGAGAAGCTTCTACTTTAAGGGTAAAAACTGGGGCGGCAACCTAAGAACACAAGTCTATTTTTGTGATAATTAAGATGGATTCTTCTAGCAATTACTTTTACAACAAAATGGTTTGCACTGTTTAGGCGAAGGTAAATGTTCACTTTTTGCGTTTAGTTTAAATAGTTTTACCCAACCAAAAGTTAAATTTAATTCACGCTTTTAAAAGAGAGAAATCAAGACCACGTTTGAGTTGTCATTCTGAATTACAGTTTAACGCCCTTTACCCAACTGGCGCTAGCGGTTATTTTAATAAGAAATCAGCGTTGTACGTTATATTCCTCCTCTGTCCCCGCTGTCATCATGGGTTTCTTTCTCCATACACACGCGTGTTTGACCCGATACTACAGGGCTTCAGACTCGGTAAAAAAGTTTTCTGTACCATGTTTTGATTGGAAAAGTTGACGTTTTTGCCGTTTACCAGGGAAGGGAGAGAGAGAGAGAGAGAGAGAGAGAGAGAGAGAGAGAGAGAGAGAGAGAGAGAGAGAGAGAGAGAGAGAGAGAGAGAGAGAGAGAGAGAGAGAGAGAGAGAGAGAGAGAGAGAATTCATCAAACTTACTGATGAATATACGTGATTACAAAAACGTTCACCACATACCAGGATTCTCAGTTCACGACCTTTTCGTTCAAGCTGCAAAAGTGAAACGAGAAAAAGAATGATAATTTATAGAAAACATCTCTTTCATACTCTAGCTAAGATATTTTGAGAGAAAATGAAGATCGTGCTGGCTTCTAAAAGGTACTTACCAAAGATTGGGTCTCCAGTTCAGTTGCTTCGGTCTATTAAGAAAGCAGTTGTTTCCATTAGGTGACCGGATACACGAGGAAAAGCGAGTGAACACAACGATTTTCTTAACATACAGTAAAGATCCCATGTAATGAAACGGTAGTAATGAAAACCTGGCTGAAGTGCCATGCTCAACGTATAAACACAAATATTTGTCTTATCTAATTTGACAGCAAAGTTCTGAAACATGAAACATACCTTCAAGGAACGTATGGCATTTTCTTTGTTCTGAAAGTGGAAAACAAATTTAACCGTATATAACCAAATATAAATGCACTGAGTACAATACGATACAAAAGAGTAATCAAACCAATTGAAGTGCAGTTTGGTCTGAAATCACACCCGTGATTTGAGCGAGTTCGATTTGATATCACCAGTAAAAATGTCAGACCAGAATTGCAAGACACGAGGCTCACCTGCCATTTTGAAATTTCACAATCTAATCGTCTAAATTTGGGCAATTGCAAGAGACGTGATTCAGAGAGGTCAAAATAGATGTATTGAAAAGAATTATTTAACTTATTAAAAGAATGTGTACTAAATGTCGTCGGATAAATACCCATTCGGTTTGTAGCTGTTAGATTCTAGTTATTGTCTTCTTTTTGTGTAAGTGTATCAGATTTAGGGGATAGAGGGGATAGGATGCTTATTTTTTTTTTAGAGGGTTGGGTTGGTATTTAAACCTAGTAGGGGACTTATTTCCTATTGTTTATATACCAGTACTTTGTACAAATCCTTAAATAAATAAATAAAATAAAATAAATAAACTTAAATTGGTTAGCTTTCGACAAGCTCCATAAAGGTTATCGGGAGTTAAACGCATTTCACCCATTTCACATTCAAGGAGGATTCAGGTCTAAAACTCCCCACCAGGTAATGAATTTTGATCGGTTGGTGTCGCGCTCTGATAGACTCCAGCGCTACGACATGCCCAATATGCTTCAAGGTTGTATACTTCTGTTACAAAACCATTCAGTTGCCGAGTCCGAGCTATAGACTGAAGTTCTTGCTGGTCTGCTGTTTCGAAAATCGCCAGAAGTAATAATATGACCCTTTTTACTATTTAATCTAAAGAAATTAAGTCGCACTCTTACTTTGAGCTGCCTCTCCAAGAACCCAATCTTCTCGTTAAGCGCGTCTATTTCACCACGATTGATCGAAGCGGCCCGGTTAAGAACAATTCCCCGCGGAGGAATGACTCCATCCTCCTCATCACGTAACCACTGGGACGGCATTGACGAAGCTAAATTAGAATTTGCAAATGAGACCACTGGTTGGTTTAACGGTGCTGGTTCACGCTTTTGCAAAAGGAGTCTTTTCGGTCTGGGAAGTACCTGACGGGGAACCCTGGTTTTTGAATCATCGAGTTTTATAGATTCTAAACCTGTTGGCCGCCTACCAGATGAGACGGCTAATGGCGTGGGCTCCTCTCTCGGATAGATTCCACCCAGCTCGCTGGGGTCTGATTCGAGGACCAAGGTAGTTTCCTCCACAAGAACAGGAGATTCCATTCGGGAAGAAGGTTGTGACACCTCAGAGGAGGGTTTATTTTCTGAGTAAAGGCGCTGTCGGGATGATGCCCGGAGAGTGGCTGCATCTCTAGGTGGAGAAGAATCACTATTTAACAACGGTTCCAGTCCATAATGGACGGGTGGCGAAGACTCCGTGAAATCCGGCGGTAGTTCAGACGGGAGAGGTGGTGGAGAGGATTCAGGGAGGGGAGGAAGATCTCCCTCATCGTCTGAATTAAAAATGACAAGATCACCAAAGCCTTGTCTGTCTCCACTGGTGTCCTCTGTAAGAACAGAATCTTTTTCGCCTCTATAACGAAGATCTTGAATACGTTGGTCGATAATATCCATTTGGTTGTCCAGATTCCTATGGGAAACCGTAAGCTCTGGTTCAGAAATGAGGTCATCAGAGTCGAAAGTACTTTCGTTATGAGAAGGCATCGTATTTTCAAAATCATTTATTAGCGCTAAATAGTCCACTGGATCATCTTTCCCACTGAAAGCTGTACATTCTCTATAACGACTTTGAGGTGACGGCTCAAACTCCAAACGACTGTCGCCAAGGTAACGTATTTCAGTGGCAACTGTTGAGCGGACCTGCGGTGCTATAGTCTCCTCGATGGAGCCTGGTATCGAACTGGGTACATATCGAGAGTTTTCGAAACTCCTAACTGCTTTGTCAACAGAAGACTCAGCATAATCGGTCTGTGTTTCCTCGTTTAATCTTTCAGTGTTTTGCCTGTCCTGGGAATAGAAGAGAGAATGGTATCAAATACTGGAATTAAGTCGTAACTGCCCACTTTCTTGGTCATAGTCCTTAATATCCCTAGAGCATGAAAAAATCATTGGATACTTGTCCTCGAACATTACTTGTTCCAATGAGCAATGAGTTTTTCGACAGCAAGCTCAAGAAAACTATGGGTTTTGAGGAACAGATAGTGGTCGAGGAAAATATCCGAACATATTTTATGCCCAAATAGAGTCTTAAACTTGTATATAGTGGCGAAAATAAAAACTTTTCGGGAACCAGGGTAGCCAGTCTACACTAACAAAAGGTTTGTAAAAACGTGGTTCTTTAAGGGAGAGTGCCACTAGAGGTTAGCTCTTAGGCCCCCGTTAACATGAGGAAAGAAAAAAAAACAAGATATTTTAAATCCCTTGAGGCGTGTCAACGTAGATCTCAACAAAAAAATTACCAAACAGGGATGACTGAACGGGCAATGGCCCTAAAGCTAACCCAAGTTGATACTTTCAGTCACTACCACTTTTCGGTCATTCCAGTCTGGACTCAGCGTTCTAAGGTTTTCAGTCGAATTGGGTCAGTCTTGAAGGAAACCAAACTCTTTAGAGTTAATGCACAAAGAGCTCTTTACGGAAGCTAAACCCAGGCCACAAATTAATCCGAGCTAGTGTCGAGAGACTTGAAGATCAATAACCAAGTAAACATATCCATACAGTATTACTCGCTGAACAAATTAAGCGACTGCGAACGATCTTATGTCAAAGATCAAAAGAATCAAATTGACTTTGTTTCAGTACTGAAAACCTATTAACCTTTCGTTGAAACATCCTGAGCATAACACGCTGAATTTTTCTTTACAATGGTCTATCAGCCTAATTAAGTCGATAAGAATTGGCTTTCTCATCTCTGCAATTTTTTCTGACCATAAAACTATCTAACCCTTTGTATCGGTTCAGTGGTAAAACTATTTTATAAATTTTGAATTCTACTTTCGGCGTTAATTGACGAAAGGAAAAAAGCAGTAGGTTGTCAGCCTTATCATGAAGCTGATCGTCAGTGCTTCTGTAAGTTCCACATTTGTGCATATTTATTCAAGAAATTGTAAAAATTTGAAAACGAATGAGCCGTTTTACACGGCTGTTTTTACGAAAAAAGTCACCAGCATGTCAGGTAACAAAACAAAGAAAACTTCTCGAAGTATACTACAAAGGAGGAGGCATACAACTCCTTGCGGTGTATCAACAATATGGTACAAAACTGCTCATTTAATACGTTATACAACAAATTACTGGTAAGGGCTTGTCCACAGAGTATTCAAGTGTTCGCGAAGTTCTGCTACTTTTTTATCATGGTTCTAGGATCAGCTGCAGAGATGGATTTCCTTTTATCGCTGTATCGAAACAATAACCAGCCTATATATAGTTCAATGCAAAATGAACACGGCGTTTGTTTGAGTGTCCTGTTCAATTATAACTGGAGACGAGACAGTCAAATTTGTTCTAAAAACCTTAGCACGAATTGAATCAGACTGTGCATTGAGAGCAGGTCTTAGCTTATGAATAAAAAAACATCTCATAGACAAGACAGTCAAATTTGTTATATGAGATGTTTTTTATTCATAAGCTAAGACCTGCTCTCAATGTACAGTCTGATTCAATTCGTGCTAAGGTTTTTAATTAGCCTTTTACTTGCACTTTCTTTGTAGTTTTCTCGTTTGTTTACACCTGCAAAAATTTTTTTATATTTCTTACGTGTATATATACATATATTTACTGTATTTCATTCCATTCACTTGACAATGATCGAAACGTCGGAACGTCGTGTTTTACCGTTGATTTTTATCGTCAAAAGCACGGTCGAAACGTCGTGATTTACCGTTGATTTTTATCGTCAAAAGTTTTAAGAAACCCTTGCTTATAAGAATGTTCAATTATAACTTAAGGAAATGTCACATAAAAACCGTGATCGCTCAACTTCACTCTGCAGGAGTAAGTGACTTGAGAATAAATGGGAAAAAATAGGAAAGAAAGCAAAATCCGACACACTACGGCCGTAAAGTATGAAACGTTTCTGAGAAAACTCTGCATTTTGATTATAAGGTCGAACGTAAACATGCTGAAGACCTTCGTTGGCTGCAGATTAACTTTTGACTGATTTACTTTTAAACTTTACAAAATAACCAATTTAAAGGAATTTCGATGGTTCGTAAAAATAAAAAGAATTAAACAAAAAAAAATAAATGACGTAAGTAAGAATAACAAACCTACTATGTTGCGTCCAACGCGAAATTTTTGAAATGTTTGGTCGCTGGCATCGCTCTTTGTGGCTCGAGCATTAGCACAATCAACCAAGAACTAAATTATGCAGCGTAAATTTATTCACTGTTATGAATGTCAGTAAACAGACCATTTCAATCGTAACGAATACTATTGTCCAAGAATATTAAACAGCTATAGCGGAAGGAAAGAGATGTAGACAACTGATGGGAGGTCGTTCTAAACAAGGAAAATCAACTTTGGGTTTCATCATAGAACAAAAACAGTTTTGAAAGGAATACTTCTGAAAAATACAAACATGGATGTTACTATCTATCCTATTTAGCTGGCTGTTTTGTCAGATTTTGAGGCCGCGGGAGAAATGGAACCCGCTACCTTCATATTTATCAAGTGCAAGAAAACCGCCAGTTACGCGTGCCAGCTGTTAATTTATCATTGTACTTTGACGACTACTGTAGACGGATACTTAGGGGACATGACATTGCCGCACGTGAATAAACAATATCAAAAGACCAAAATATTTATCAGCGGTTATATGTTCTGTTTGTGGTATGGATTTTATGAAAATCAGAGACAACTTATGAAACACATTTCAGGTGCACTGGTAAATGCAGCAGGACGAGACTGTTTCACGTCAGTTTCAGTCATTCGCTAAGTGAAGGCGGTTGAACGCTTGAGCGCGAGGAAAAACAACTCCATTCTTCGCGCGCACGCCTTTTCGCTGATTTCCACTGACTCAGAGTATTGCACAAGCTAAGGGATTACGTAAATGACGGTAAACTCAGCTCACGGAGGAGCCTTCGTCACAAAAAGCTATTTTCCTCTCGAAGTATTAACATCATGTAATAACGAAAAAACAGTCGTTCATAAACAGCAAAAACACTTTGCTGATAGCGGTCATCATGGGGCATTATAATCCTCACTTGTGAACTGTACACATAAAGAGGAGCGTTCAACGCGTGCAGAGAGAAGAAACTTTAGCGCAAACGTTGTTTAGACGCTACAGGTAAAGCATGGAGCAGATCTTTGGCCTACAGTGTTTGTTTTAAGGCCCAAACATTCACATCATGATTACAGTTAATGTTCGATGCTAAAGTGCGTAAAAAGCAGCTTCGGGGGAAACGTTTTATACCGAAACTCCTACCTCAACCGTTCTCCTTAATTCTCTAAGTTCTTCGCAAAGTCTTCTGTTTTCTTGTTTCAGATTTTCAAGCTCCTGAAAAGTTCATTAACGAAGATGATCACTACTTCTTACTATTTAGAAGCATTAATAATAAAAGCTAACCGTTTTCCTGCATGAGGTCATTATCCGAGTCTAAACAGCAAGCGATCAAAGACCAGATAAAGCTGGCCATGTTAATACTTCAGTGACGTCGGATTAAAAGCCCCGTAATTGTGCATAATCATCGGGTAGCGCCAATTAAGGCAGTCAAACTGCAAAGACGTCGGTAAGATTCATTCAATTTTACATCAAATGATACGTGACAATGTTTAAGGGCATGTTATGTTAAAGTTCTCCCACAAGATTAACGCTTTTCCTGGATGCAAAATTTCAAGTAAGAGGATCGTCGTTTTTCAATTGGTGAGTAATATGGCTGTATTACTGTAGTTTTATTACCTTATGCAATATTTTACGACGTTTAGCCGAATTACTGAATCATTTTAAGCAAAACGGAAATATTTATCTATAACAGTAAACAAATAATGATTTACTTTTGTTATGTTCTCTAGTATGGGTAAGTTGACCTGATTAATTCTCCCTGGAATGTCAGTTAGGTGCTGTATCAGTTTGCTCACCGAGCTCGGTATATCACCAACATCTGACCGCACTAGTCTGTCAGCCTTTTAAAACAAGTGACAAGGACATTACTTTACGATTGCCGTATTTCGTTTCTTTGATATCCATTATATGATCGTGCAGAATATTTAAAGCTGAGCAGACGGTGAAGACTAAACGTTGGTTCACAGGACGACATGGCCATAAGTGAAACGTAAGTGTTAAGCAAAAGCATCCAAGAAAGGACGTTTTCCCAACCACCTGTGTGAGATGAAGGCGCGGTAAATTGGTGCGGTCAGAGTAGCGAGAACATGAGTGGTAAAAAAAATGGACATTGAGTTGTTCTTTACTTATCCTTAGTTCAAGTACTGTTTTAACTGTTAGTTCTCTTTTGACAGCGAACACTTTGAAAATTCATCTGATTCTATTTTATGTTGCTTGGAAACACCTACATGTATTATAGTTTACTTTTATGTTCTTTTATTAACGGCCCCTAAGCAGCTAAACGTTACTAATTAAGCATTACCTGTTCAAAATAACGACCCAGATTGTTCAATTCATCACGCGGGGTAGCCCTTCCCGACGACACATGACCTTCAAGGTCACATGACCCAAGAACACTTTCCACCTCTGATGTAGTCAAACCAAAATCTTGTACTAATAACAGTCGAACCTGGACAAAATCGTTTATTCTCGGTCTGACATTATTTTAACTGATTTTAGCTTAACTACTAAAGTTACTTTCGTTAGTTGTTATTTGTTTAATTTTTTATCTTAAGTAGCGAATGGTTGTTGGTCTTCTTCACGTGATACGCTTAAATTTACCACCCGTGAATTACAATTATGTTTTAAAAGCACCGTTGTTAAATGGAAACTTAAACACGGTGGACAGGTCCTCAAAAAAGAGTCAAATGAAAGGGCAACTGAAAATACTTGAATGTCGCAATTTTGCATTCATCCTTCAATAGAACTTGATTTGAAAGAAATTTTCACAAAACTATACCTTTCCAAGCTGTTCAGAAGGATCCGAAGACACCTCTTTGTTAATTTTCTACACAGCAAGACAAAGAAAATACACAAAAGAACAGGCTTTACAGGCTGGAGGGATAATAAAGTGTTCCTGCCCCAGCATGGCTGGTGAAAAGAACTTGAGGATGGCTTGTATGGTCTTGAAAATGCAGATTCTGTTCCGCATCAAAAGTATTCCAGCACTATCTCTTTCTAAAAATCCATAAATGCTGTAAAGGCTAAACGTTCATTTGAGTCGGTCTTATAACACTAGGAAAAGTGCGGAATATTGTTATTTGTGCTTCACTTTGAAATACAATCAAATTACAAATCCTACCCTCTCCGACTGCAAAATATCTATTCTTGCTTTCAATGCTGTATTGGATTCGTTCAATGCAGCAATTGTCTAAGGAAAATAAAAAAATTAAAAATTATTCAGTTTTTCTTAAATGTCACTAATTACAAACGAATTGTGCTTTACGAGAAGAAGAATGCAGGTAAGTTGGGCTTAGAACGGTCTCAGATTTAATTTTTGGAGCATTAAGGATTTTGGGGTTCGTAAGAAACTTGTAATCTAGTGATGCACTAACATGCAGTTATCCTTGGGAATTCGTTTTTGTTGAATACGCACTCGAACACAGTCACTAGTTCAACCGCTAAGGCTTTACAAGTTTCCACACTTTCTTTGTTAAGAGAGGTTTTATCCAATCTACACAAAACATGTAAACTTTGTCACTTATTTAATCACTTAAAAGGTGAACTGGATGCACCGGCCTTTTGAGGCAATTAACAGTTTTGGTCGGTGTCCGGCTACTGTTTTCCATACAAGAGAGAATAGATCTGCAGTCATATTAAATGTCCAAAAAAAAAAAAGTTTCGACATAATTTGCAGCTTAAAATGACAATTTAAAATCTGGCTTACACTAAAGAGAAGAAGAGAACATTCACGAAAAAGTTAACCGCTAAAAAGCAAAGCTATCCGACTGAAGTACTTTAAGCGAATGAAGTGTAGTTACTTAATTCTTGCCTACCACGATATTTATGATGAAGACAATTTACTATCAAAGTATCGCGTGTTTTTACCTTCTCTGCTTCCTTCAGCTGTTCTATCTTTTTCTGAAGAGTCTCGAAATCTTCTTTAGACAAATCTTTCGTCTACCAAATTAAAACAGAAAGAAAAAACCGCGTGTTTTAAAGGATACTGCACTAAAAGGAAACATGATAGAGTGCATCTGTGACCTTCAAGAAAAAGGAAAATATCAAAAACCAAGTGTTGTTCCCTGATTTTGCCACCCCCTCTCCTCTTCTAATTCTTGCGGTGGCTGCAGATAGTTTTCTTAAGCTTCGACCGGCTATATTCAATATCAAACTTCCTCTTTGCAGTCGACTAATTTTTATGAGGAAAATGCACCGCGAATGCAAACTGCTTAAAGCAACGTAAAACAAGTAGAAAGTAAGTTCAGTGACGCCCATTAGTCCTGCCTAACCTACAAGAGTTATCTCGTACGAGCTATTTTGAAATTCTACTCCTGAAATTCATTTAAAGTCACCTTCCATTTAAAGCAAATCGATAAGATTATTTATCATCAAAATTAATTTCTCCCATCCGAATACTGTCCAATTTAAATTTGATGTGTATGAAAATTATATTCCAGGCCCATGTGTCAAGAAAAATTGTAAGAGAGTTAACTTCACATTTGAATGATAAAAAAGTTCGGTAATCTATAAAAATATTCAGAAAAAAGAACTTGATTCGCCCTTTACTATTCGATGGAGTGTCTCCTCTTTTAAAAAGGGTGGATGGTGGACATAAGGTAGGAAAGATCTGCACCCACATATATATAGATAAATGGAAACAGAGCGCTATTAAGTTTGCTTATAACCCAAGTTTAACAAACCTTTGTACTGTAAAGGCTTTCAATCTTCTCTCTAAGTAGTGTATTCTCGTCTTCAAGTGTTTTCATGTTCTTAGAAAACAAACGGCAAACAATCAGTTAAGTTCGTAAGGCGTGCATATTTGATGATTTGGTTACTACCTCGGAAGACTGAAGAACTACTCAAACGAAAACAAAAAGAAAGTCCCCGTGACTTACAGAGGTAGTGTCTTCCAGAATTTGGATATTCTCCTTTAAGACTGAATTTTCTTCTTCGAGTTTTTCAACAACCTGAAAGATCAAAGCAATATCATGGTTAACGCAGCACACTCGATACTTTCGTAACTTCACGAAACTGTGAATTACTTCCACCCTGTCACAGGGAACACGAAACCTTTGTAACAATATTCGATTCTCAATTAGCACTTTCGCAACAACGTCGAAGTAAACCCCAAAAGGAAGATATATTCTCAATTATCAGTTAGCTCCTGGGAAGAACCATAATCACAATAGCTTTTTTATGTGTCATATTGAAGTCACCATCCCTTCAAAACTCTCCGATGTATACCAGTTTTGACCTCTAATAACACCTCCTTACTGGTGGGACCCCCACCTGTACTTACCCTTCCCGTTGAATGTTCCAGATCTTGTATCTTTTCCATGAGCTGCACGTTTTCCAATCGTTCTGAAGACTGAGAATAAATCAGAATTCATTTATTGTATTGTGCTAGGATTTGGGGGTTCTCTTTACTTCGAGTTAGATATCTAGACTTCACTTGAATCGCTTTTAGGAATTATGCGAGCTGGAAACATTTACACTGACCAGAGACTCTTCCAAAATCTGTACTTTTTCCTGAAGCACCTCATTTTCATCTTCTAATTCTTTTTCTCTCTTTCCAGTTTCATCTGTTATCTTGAACTGCTTTTCTGGAGAAGGGTCTTGATTGCGACCATATTCGATGTTCTGAAATTAAGAAAAATCGAAAGTCAAAAAGCGACAGCAGGTAGGGAACGATTTTTCCATGCGTGATCCACAGCTGCAGCGAGGAAGAGATTAAGCAGCAGAGAAAATTACACCAGTTCTACTTCCTTGAACTATTATCATATGTCTGTTAGTGGTTGCTCAAAATGGTTTCTTTTTTTCTATCAGCATGTGAAATGTGACGAACATCAAACTATTATACTGACTGAAGCATCTTCCAGGCTCTGTCTTTTATCTTTGAGCATGTTGTTTTCATCTTTCAGCTCCTGTAGTTTCTGAAACACCGACAAAAAAAAACAAACAAACAAACAGAGAACTTAAGCTTAAGTATAGTTTCTACTCAAAACCGGTAGTAACAATGACACTTTTATAAAGTGAAACATCACTTTCTCATTCTCAACTTCATAATATTTCTGTATGCAGTGTATATAAGTAGTCTAATCAATGTAAGCGTATCACTTTCAGACTTTTGTTAGGTAACTGGGCAATCAACCTGCTGGTAACAATAACTCGTTATTACAATGAATTTTTTGCCCTAAAAGAGTTCTTTTCGTACGTCAAAAATTACACAAAAATAGAAATCGCATACATCATTTTGCTCAAGTTCCTTGATTTGTTCTTTCAACAATGTGTTTTCACAGACCACATCATCCTAAGAAAGATACGAGATAGTCAACGAAAAAAGTGTAAGTGCGTTACAAGGGAGTTTGACTTCTTCACTCCACGAATGTGGAATTTATTAACGTAGAAGAGGTCTGGCGACTGTCAAGTCACTACGACACGTCGTGCGTAAGGTCACAGCGACAATTAACCTTCTACCACATGGGGAGAATATTTCTCTCTAGCACATAATTTTTGTGCTGCAATAAGTCGCACGAAATCAAACTGGTTTGAATATGCGTGGGACCAACAACAGCGACAAAATTCTGCCGCAGAGAGAAAGGATTTAAAAATATTACACGAAAAGAAATGTTAAGGTTCATTTATCTGGGGCGTCTACATGGGCTTGCTGTTTTCTTTCTTTGAGGAAACTGTAGAGAAACCAGTACTGGAAATCTGCATTATCAGAAATCACTTACAGCGGATGGCTCTAGAGCCTTGATTTTTTCGTTGAGAATTTCGTTCTCCTCTTCAAGTTCTTTGACTCTCTGAAACAAATTGAAGGTAAATAAGTGGAAGCAGACAGGCTGTTGCAGTACAATCGCAAACTTATTCCTAGAGAATTTTCACAACTTTTTCCCTCCTCGTGTCGCCTCAATCTCCTAACGAGACTATGTATATAAGCCAAATGGGGAATTAAAAAGATGGCCCTATCACCTCGGGTTCAGCTGACAGCATCACTGCTTGCTGCTTTAGGTAATCAATCTCCCTTTCAAGCTTTTCAGTTTCCTGAAAAAGTAACACAGGGCAAATTTCTGTGATTAAAATTTACTTTCACATTTCACTGACGGTCAGGAAAAATTCATCTTACTTTTGCCGACGATTTAAACAATTTACCCGAACAATGGATTGGTCGACAGTTTTTTCTCACTGTCTAATATCTTAGGTCTAATGTCTTGTTGTCACGTGTCTTATAGCCTAAATGTAGATCTTCAGGTCTGAAAAGTTGGAAAAAATTGCGTAGAATCCTCTTTTCCATGGACACAAATCAAACGATTGTGTCGATTATGCTCAAAAGCGTTCTTTAATAGATAGAATGGGCCTCGCCTGGCAACATTAGTCTTAGTACAAAACCAAAATTGAAGTCCTTTTCTCACCATAGTTTGTTCCAGAGTTTTTATGTTTTCTTTTAGTTCTTCATTTTCCTCTTTGGTTTTCTTCACCTCTGCATCTGAAATCTAAGCAATTGTAAAATTAACTAGGTGCAACTTAACAACTTGATCGACCCCAGGAACGGATAAAACAATTCACAAAAAGCGTTTGAAAAACAATATTACCAAGGAAGCTTCTTTAAGAACTTTGACTTTTTCCCTGAGTTCGTCGTTCTCCTTCTCTGTGTTCTTTACATCCTGACAGTAAAAAACAGCATAGATCAGTTTTATATGTGAACATAACCTTAATGTTATACCACAAACATACTCACTGCTTCGACAACTTTCATTTTCTCTTTAATTAGCGCATTTTCCTCCTCTATATCTTCCAGGGACTACGACAAAATAAAGGGCAGGTAATGAATTATAAATATCTATCAGTGTTACTATCATTGTTAAGGTCGTGATGTCGATGGTAGTGATTGTTATCAAAGGTAACCTTATCATTATCATCTTCATCTTTAGCACAGTTACACTTTTATCGTTATCATCACTATTCTCAACATCATCATCTTTATCATTATTACTGTTATTATTATTAAAGTTAACATCATCATCACCGTTGAGATACGGACGATTGTAGACGATAGAGAAAAAGGAAATATGTTAGGAATTATAAAAAAAATGTTTCGACATGTATTAAAATATCCAAGTTCTTCTTTGACTGACGAGATTTATATCTCCAAATCTCTCTCCAACTAAAGACTTAAGTTGTCATCATATTTAGGGTTTTTCAAGTTAGACGGTGCACAACTACTGGTCGCATATCAGCAAAAACCTAAGCGTTACTTCCTAGGTGTATTTACCTGGACTTTCTCCTTTAAAAGGGTGCTCTCTTTTTCAAGTTCCTCTGTCTTCTGTAACATAAGAAATTGTACCAAACGATTCTAATCAAACAACAAAGAACAGTCCCAAGTTCTGTCTGACCTCGAAATGATAATCAATGTAAACTGTTCAGGATAAGATTAACTAACTAAAAAGTTGGTCTCCTTTTTAGCCAATTACATCTAACCCAAAGTTTACAGTGCCTTGCTTAAATGGCGTTAACCGTGCTTAACCGGTTTAGAGACATGTGTTATTCCTACACTCGTCTCATTTATTTAAACTTAGTATCTTCAGTAGAGATCTAATCAAAACATTTTATAAACCAACTGATGACTGACAGTGTAACAAAACGGATAAAAGTGCAACAGTTTATTTCTGTACCTCTTTCAGTTTCTCCCAGAGATGCCTGTTTTCTTCCTCGAGGTCTTCAGTACCCTGTTGGTGCAACGTTTCCAAATAGAGTCTTGATTTCACCTCCTCAAATATGTGTTTTTGGATCCACGAATGCAAACATTCCGTAACAGTGGTCAAGCATTGATCAATAAACCGACTGAATGCCAAACTAAGTGACTTTCTGAATTTCTATCAAACAGCAGAATGACAAACGAACCAACCAAGTGACAGACTGATTGTAAGGGTTGACTGACTCACTGACAAACCCACCAACAGACCGAACACACTTACTAACGGAATAAATGAATGAACGAACGAACAAATGAAATGAATAAATAAATGATTATTTGATTGACTGACTCACCTTGGCGTTTTCCAAAATTAGCAGCTGTTTTCTAAGCAGGTCGTTTTCTATTTCTAGTTCTTTTAAGCTCTGAAAAAACAACTACAAACGTCAAATTATTGCTACAAAAAGAAGCAGTGGATTTGAGCAGGTCATGAAGGATTTCCAACTGTTTCAAAGTAATACTCTATACATGGTATAGATCGTGATTGACCCAAACATCGGGACCGAAAGCTTGCTTATGATAAATCAGTCAAATTATTGAAAAAGAAGCAGTGGATTTCAGCAGGTCATGAAGGATTTCCAACTGTTTCAAAGTAATACTCTATACATGGTATAGATCGTGATTGACCCAAACATCGGGACCGAAAGCTTGCTTATGATAAATCAGTTTTAATGGTTGTAAGGGTTCTCTGTTGAAGAAGCTTATTTTAAAGTGGTTCTTACAATGTTCTGGGATAAAAAAGAAAAATGTTCCTCTTAGGCACAGCCAAATGCAATATTTTTCGGTGAAAAAGCACCTTGCCAATTATTGCATCCCATTTTCGAAAACAAATCTGACCTCCTTAAAAATTAATTCTTGTTTAAACTGTCCGCCATCAATTAAGAGATTGTTCCACATAAGTTACATTAAGAAAGCTAAATCGAGAGAGAATTGAACTAATAAGTATGTAGTTTAAAAAATTTGTGCTTTGATTCACAACTTAAAAATATAAATATCTGGTCTTTGACACCAATTTCTCTCTCGATCAATCTAAGTCTTTCAGCGTAACTTGATGCGAGCATATTCGGGAAATGGTTGACAGTTAAATTTCGTCATAAACATCGGACCTACTTTTGATATTATACTAAAAGAATTTCGTTCCAAGAATAAAATTGGACTCGTATGAGAGCATGGTTGAAATGATTCCATTAGAAGGGCATTGCAGGTGTTCGTAAGCGGTAACAATGAAAAGATCTGCCGAGATTTAGTTTCGAAAAGAGTCTATAGTATGGCATGTTTTGCCACATTTCTGATGTCCTAAGAAATCATCACTAAACCTTGACTAAAAGAAAGATATTGTTGATTCAGGGGCAAATACGACCGTGAAAACAAGAATTATCGAGAAATATTTGTATACTTTATAATGCCCATGGGAACAATAAGCCAACCTTGATATCTCCTGTATCTTGTAGATAGCGGTCATCTATTCCCTGCCTTAAAGCCATCAGATTCCGTAACTCAGAATCCTTTCTTTCCTTCAGAAACTTGTTAAACCGGTTCACAGCACTATCGTCACGTGGCATGTCCGTTAACACGTCTCTACCTTCGCCATCCGGGATGGGATCAGTTGCCTCGTCTGTTCGGTTCAAAACGCTGTCACTTTCATTTTGAGATGATAACAAAGGGTTATTCGCTGCGGATTGAAGAGTAGGGTCTTTCTTTAGATAAAATTTGCTCAGAGAAATATTGCAATAATTAAACCAAAGGAAAAAAACAGTCATCCATAGGAACTAAGGTAATCAACGTATTCAAGCCTTCGAACATAAGCAATTTTTATAAGTTTGTTGTCACTGTGAGCATGAAGCAAGTTAGTAGATAGGAAAGGTCTATGATTTAGATGCTGTATACCTTCGGGAAATTCTGAATGCTCTTCTTCTGCACATTGGGCTGGTAGCGGTGAACTTGTGGTGAAAGTGGCCTTTTCAGGAGGTGGCGTTCGGGACAATTCAACCTTGAAACTGTTATTAGGTTCGGTAGCCACTTTATTTTGTACAGGATTAGAATCACTGCGATTCCTCAAAACCACTTCTACGGGATTAAAGCCTAAAAAATTGGAGATGTCCGTGTTACAAAGGATTTTACAGTAAATAGGCAATTTAGACATTTCCTTTTCGATAACGTAAAATTGACAACTGGTATATGAAATAGAGACTGCCATTAGAACGTCACTCAAATTATGACCTGACTATCAAGACAATTCATGTTACAAACTGTAACAATGATTCTTAAACAGCAAATCAAAAACGTCAAAAGACTTCTACTTCCAACGTGTTTGCTTTTGTCACGTCAAAATGACTTGGTTGTGAGTAAATGTCTTTTTTATTTCTTCTTTAGAAATCCTCCTTTGCCTTTCATTCCATATCATTTTGTTGTACAGAGTATTGTGTAACTTGGAGAAATAACACCAATGGGAACTCGATGTATTTGCTTTTATAGCTTTGTAGCTTTGAGTATTGTGTAACTTGGAGAAATAACACGAATGGGAATTCGATGAATTTTCTTTTATAGCTATTTTTTTTTTTGCAATGGAGGTTACCTGTATCTTCCCGGGCCATGTTCATAGCAGACACGAACAATGGCATGTCCACGTCATGTGGATGAATTCTTCTAAACTCTGCCAACATGGCGTCGACATCAACAAGATCACATTGAACACCAATGTTTTTTAAAGAAGCAGCAGAAGCACCCGAAGGCAATAGATTCGTTTCATCATTGGACAAGAAACATCCATGTGAACATTCAGAGAGGTGTGGCATGTCGATAGGGATGTTAGACATTTGTGTCCTCTCTAGGGCATGCTCGAGGGTGGCTCCTAAGTTCGGACGATCGACTGTTAGACTTGTATCTATCTCATTAGTTTGTCTCACTACAAGATGTATGGGATTGAAAACTGTTGGAAATAAAATACAAAAGCGAATGAGCGTGACAAATTGATGGCTTTGCAAGATTGAAAAATTCTTATCAACAGCTTGACAATTCCATTCCAGACAGAAGACGTTAAGCATTGACATTTTCATTACAGGTTTAAACAAACGTTTCCATGGCTTTCGACAATGAAATTTACACCCCCTAACACTGAAAAGCTACCTAGGCCAATAAAATTAGGCCAAAAAAAAAAAAACGTTCGAAGTACATTAAAGAGCTTTTTTTAAGTATCTTAAAGCGCATCCAGAAGGCATGGGTTAAAATATCGAATAACTGAGTGATCCTTCTAACAAAGAAAAGCTTAAACCACTGTGACCCCAAGATGCGAGCCACAATATTCTTAAAAATGCACAACACATTTAACAGTTTATTTAGTAAAGTAGGGTTATGTCTATTTATTTCATGGATTAACTAAGTATATGTTTAGACTACCTCGAATTCTGTAGCAGTGATTAGTGTTTGTACAGGTATGTTTATGTGGGTATTTCGATGAGTTCTTGTTATATATCCAAAACCCAAGGTTTTAAAAGGAACTTAGTGTTATAAGCGCTATCAATAACCGCTGGCTTTTTACACGTAAGTGCCGAAACGTTCATAAATAAACTCTTAAAATGGGCGATAAATTCAGTTGTCATTACGGCAATTATGCAACTCTGAGCTTGACAAACTAAGTAATTAGTCGCTTTTCAAACTCGTAACAGGAATTGCAAATTACAAAATTACCCTGTATCAACAATGCCTGACGTCTACTTTACAACTTTAGGTCTACTTTACAATACTTGACGTTCAAAAATACAGTAACGTAGACTTGACTGTTTATTGCAATTTATGTGACGTTCATCTATACCGGCAAAGTTATTTACATGCACGTTTAAACCAAGGGACTTCATGCGTGAGAAATTTTGTTATTTTTGTTGGAATGGTATTCAAGTGATAAGTCGTAACGCTTTACACATGCAACTCTTTGACTGTAGGTCAGTATTGCCCTGCCACCGGGCCATGCTCCTTCCATGAAAATTCAATAGGATCAGCTCAGTGCATGCACTTGAATGGGAACACAAAACAGAACACAAACCTCCTGGTTGTCTCATCCTTAAGGCTGTCACAAACCACGAAGGAACATCCGCGCCTTTCTCTTCTGCTTTCCTGCTAAGCTCTTCCAAAAGCGAACTTAAATCCTCCAGGGCACATTGTACACCGATATCAGTTTGTTCTCGACGTGAGTGCGTTAAACCAACACCATCACAGGCGTCAGTTACCCCCAAGTGTTGCAAGTCAGAAAATGTTAGTTCGGTCATGACACAAGCATCTCGACTCTGACTCTCTTCGATATCTACGTCTTCGTCCTCGTTCATAATAAAATCAGGCTCGTCTAAAACAGGCAGATAGTCCAACTCTGATTGCAAATCCATAAGTGTTTCGGCGTGGCAATTCTCAGGAACAAATTCATGAAACGAAGGCGTAGCTCTCTTCTCAGACGCACTTTCAGCTTGATCTTCGAGATCTCGAATATCTGCTATTGTGAGCTCCGTTTCTGTACTCTTATCATCTTTTTCGACTTCATTATCATTTGAAAGTGCCTTTGTATCATCAGTGCAGATATCTCCCACTGTGCAAAGATGGTCAGTATCGGACTTTGTCAACTCTGTCATGACTTCTTTGTCCTCCTTAGGTGCAAGGATTCCTGATAGTTGGCTACCATTGTCATTAATACTTCTCAAAAGATTCTCAGCTTCCTCTAAGTATTCCAAATAGGCAGTTGTGAGGTCCGTCATAACCTCTGCATCTCTTGAACGAACAATTCCTGCAGCCCCTGAAGGATATTCTTGGCAAGAAAGTTCTACCTCATCCAGGTACTGTAGTTCTGGTAAGGTATTTTCCTTTTCAATGACAACCCACGATAAGTCTTTTTCCTGTGGTTGTTCCTGCTGTGGCCTCTCATACTCGTCTTCCATACACTCCATGGAGACCAAAGCCACACTTGTCACGGTCTCCACACCCCTCGTGCTATTCATTTCCTCAGAACTTCTATCAAGCTCGTTATTTTTGGAAGGACTTTTTACACCCATCAAATAATCCAAATCGTCAATCGCTAGTTCAGTCATGACTTTCTTTTCTTCTGTTTCCTGACGTGTACTACTTTCGTCTTTCGAATACTTCAAATCTTCATCGGTCGTAACTGTCATAGAGTCCTTGTCAACCTTCTCAACAGAATGTGATTTTCTAAAGTCGTCGTATTCCACCAACGTTTTCTTGTAAAGAATTTCTATATCTTCAAAGTACTCGAGAATGTTGGCTGTCATCTCGGTCATGGTGTGCTTACTCTGCATATTAACAGGCACTGAGGTGGACCTTAAACGCCGTCTCCACTTTGGTTCTTTACGTTTCTCCTTTTCAGCGGAAGCTGATTCCAGCATTCCTTGGAAATTCATATCTGTCATTGTTTCAACACTTGTCCTTTCTGGAGGGTCGTTCCTATCTTTTCTACTGTCTTTGTAAAACAGGCATTGCATGTGTGAAGCATCAACATCCTCTAGACGTTGAAGATCCAAAACTGATAAGTCTGTCATAACCTCTGCGTTTTCTTTCTTCGCAGTTGCAGCTTCAGGCTCGTCGTGTATATCAGCAAGACATTCCTCATGAGCAACCTCGATATCTTCCAAGTATTTCAAATCGGATGCAGTTAAATCTGTCATTACTTCCAAACTTTCTTCGTCCACAATTCTTAAATCTAATTCTTCTTGTTTATCAGCAAGGCATTCGTCATAAGCAACCTCGATATCTTCCAAGTATTTCAAATCGGATGCAGTTAAATCTGTCATTACTTCCACACTTTCTTTGTCCACAATTCTTAAATCTAATTCTTCTTGTTTATCAGCAAGGCATTCGTCATAAGCAACCTCGATATCTTCCAAGTATTTCAAATCGGATGCAGTTAAATCTGTCATTACTTCCACACTTTCTTTGTCCACAATTCTTAAATCTAATTCTTCTTGTTTATCAGCAAGGCATTCGTCATAAGCAACCTCAATATCTTCCAAGTATTTCAAATCGGATGCAGTTAAATCTGTCATTACTTCCACACTTTCTTTGTCCACAACTCTTAAATCTAATTCTTCTTGTTTATCAGCAAGGCATTCGTCATAAGCAACCTCGATATCTTCCAAGTATTTCAAATCGGATGCAGTTAAATCTGTCATTACTTCCACACTTTCTTGGTCCACAATTCTGTAATCTAATTCTTCCTGTTTATCAGCAAGGCATTCCTCACGAGAAGCTCCAACATCTTCTAAGTAATTCAAATCGGATGCAGTTGAATCTGTCATTACCTCCACACTTTCTTTGTTCACAAATCTGAAATCTTCATTTCTCTCAAGAGTACATTCATTCCTCGGCCCTTTCACAGCCTCCAAGTCATTTAACTCCGATAGAGTGAGATCAGTCATGGTTTCAACACTATGCTTCTCAGCAAAGCACACTTCATTAGCCGTTTCAACGTTTTCATCGTACTTAAGATCAGAGACTGTAAGATGTGTCATTGTCTCCACAGTTAACATTTCCACTTCACTCTTTTTATTGTCAAATTCTTTGCTTTTTCCTCGCAAACACTCTTCGTGTGCAGCGTCAGTGTCTTCTAAATACTGCAAATCTAACATCGTGAGGTCAGTACAAATCTCCGCATCATACCTCTGCTGACATTCCTTGTCAGCAATTGCTTTTTCGTCTTCCCTTCCATTTAAACATATTCCATGTACCTTCTCTTCTTGCTCCCAATATTGTAAACCACCAGTAGTTACCTCTGTAGCCACACACTTGTCTACTTTAGAACATCTCTGATGAGGTTTTTCAGTTTGTTGCAGAAGCTCGAGGACGGGAACTGTTAAGTCTGTCGAGGTCGTCTTGTCCGTTTTCTCCGCACTGGACCCCAGGAGACTATATGACCCTTCTAACAAATGATCGAGGTCTGTAACTATTAGATCTATCGCAGTGTATTTCTCTTCTTTTCCTACCTCTTCATCAGCACCAGCATTCGTCTTTTGTCTGTAAAGCTCTTCTACTTCTTCAAGGTACTGAAGATGATCATATGTAATCTCTGTCATGCTCTCTTGTTCCCATTTTTCTACCACCGGTGGAGTTTCTTCTTGACGAGCAGCATTCTCAATGTAGAAATCTTCAAGTTCCGAAAGCTCGACAAACGTCAGTTCTGTCATGCATTGCCGCGACTCTTTTTCAGCATGACTTACCATGGAATTTGAATCTGAATCCGCATCATGTAAATGTTCCTTATACAAACTTTCCAGATCAGCAAGATCTTGCATAGCTATATCCGTGATACTCTCTTTGTCATCTTTCTCCACTTGAAACTGAGCAAGTTTGTTTTTCATTTCTTCCAAGTTCTCCCTGTAATCTCTGTAAGTGTTCTTTAGGTCCACCACTTCTTCCCACACTCCGTGAGTCGTTCCGCCCTCATCTTTAGTCTCAGCCCCTGGATAGGTCTCGAATACAATCTCTGGTAATACATCGTTGTCCAAAAAATCTGTTTCACCTGTTATGGTTTCAGCTTCTTTCGTATCAACACTAAATCTGGCGTCGACGAGATCTTGCAAAGAAAGCTCAGTGAAACTACTTTTGTCCTTCTTTTCGACTTCAAAAAGGGAGATCTTGTCTTCAAGTTCACCAATAATACACTCATAACTATAACATTTTTCTTGTAAACTACCAATATCATTCCACGTTAACTCTGTAGAGCAACTCTTCTCTTTTTTCTCGACGTCAAAAAGAGCAATCCTCTTTTCCAGTTCTTCAAGACCATGCTTGTAATCTACACATTTGTCATTCAACTTCGCTATGTCATCGCATTTCAACTCTGTCATCTCGCATTGATCTTTTGTGCAAGTGGGATCTTCCGGAAATGTGTCGTGCACAATCTCAGGTAAAGTTTCCACCAATTCAACAGATGAAAACCCTACCACCTCGTCCTTCTCCGTTACTACATCTGATTTGTCTTCGTGAGAGTTTTCGATAGATTCTAAGTATTTAATTTCCATGAGGGCAAGTTCTGTCAAGCTGAGGTCGGTCACAATTCCTACTTCATGTTTACGACTTTCTATGTCCATGTCCCTCTCACTAATCCCTTTGGGTAAAAAAGAATTCGTTTTTTCGTTTGCCTGTTGATCTAGTTCTTCTCAGGTTATTTCCATCATTGTGTCACTAACATCCCGGCCCTAATCAATTGCCCTTATTTCTTGTTTTTTACTTTCTAATTCCTCAAGATTTTGGCAATGAACGTCTGTCATTGTTTCATTAACTACAGTATCTACCTCACCTTTACCTTTTCCATGTGTAAATGAATGAACATTTCGATGGGATTTTTCCAACTCTCCTGACTCCCGCCAAGCAAGATCGGTCATGAAATATTTATCACTCTTCCCATTTGTGATGTCTCTCTCTGGAAAGCAGTGAGGATAATTACTACCCACGCTTTCAAGACCAAACAAATCTTCCCCGGTCAAATCTGTCATACTACAGGTGTCTTCTGTAAGCACTCTTGCGTACTTTAGATAATCCATTGCTTCTATTCGCTGCTCTCGGTAGTGTTCAGTGTTATCCAGCTCAGTCCATTGCAAGTCTGTAAGTGTCTCTCGATCACAGGTGGGTACTGAAAGGCTTCTGGTCTCATCAAGGTCAGACTTCAGGGACTCGCTGTTGTACTAGTTACAATGCAAAATTGTTAATTTGATAGTTAACTAATCATGAAGAAAATTAAAAAAATTGACTAAAACAATATCAGAGAGGAATGCTTAAAATACTCCACCTTAACCCCAAAAAAGGCACTTGTTTCATAAAGGGAGATCGACAATGACGGTATCGTATTCTTCCTTTTTTTTTTAATCAAAAAGGTGATTCTTATGACGTTTTGTGGGTTTTATTGTAAAGAAGACTTTGCCAAACCGTAACAGCATCAAATTTTGTGCACTATAATCAAAGCAGAGACATACCCCTGACACTAAGTTAAGCGGGCAGAGAAATAACTTGCACAAACGTAACCGGACTAAACATAGAGAAATAATTTGGATATATCAACAAAGTTGAAATGGTAAATTGGCCACCGCAACGATTACAAAAGCTGACGTTTCGAGCGTCAACTTTTGTAATCGTTACGGTGGCCAATTTACCATTTCAACTTTGTTGATATATCCAAATTATTTCGTTACCCCCACCGACGCAGCCCCAAACAGTTTCTTTCGAAACTATCAGCCTTTAAACATAGAGAAAAACTCAAACGCCTGGATCAAATGGAATATATTTCCAAGACGCAGTAAACAAAAGGTATAAGTGAGCTCTTATTATTGGTAGAGAAAAAAGATTTGATAAACTTACACCCAAGTCCAAGTCTCGAACTTTGTCTCTTAAAGCCATCTCAGTAATCTCCATGTAATGGATTTTCTAATTAATAAAGAATGAAACACGCAAAATATTTTTGTCAGGAGTATGCGTACCCTTAAACAAAGATTGAATTTACCAAGTTATTCATACTGCATTGCAGTTGGCAAACCTTTCTTCGGAAGAGAAAAGAGTAAGCGAGAGAAAATTTTTACCTCATCCATTGATTCCAGCATGACTCTGGCTTGTTTAAGGGCACTTTGTTGTACTGGAGACAAGACATCGTCCTAAAAATGATGCAATTCGTCAGCCAGGTACAGTTACACGTGTAGCCAAGAAACAACTAGCACCTGACACATACGAATCAGGGCAGAAAAAGGCCGTGCCAACATATTAATATCCATTGGCACACTGAAGTTACTTTGAGTGAAAGTTTTGGGATAAAACCTGTTCGAGGTGTCCAGTTTTTAAATTTAGTAAACCGCCAAAAAGTTGTAATTTTGATATGGTTTGAAAGGCTGCGCTGCAAATATTCTCAATAGAGAGTCACGAAATTAACTGACCACAGCAAACAAATATACATGGAAGTTGAATGCTGCCTGTACATCTCCAGCAGTTGCAATATCAATAACGCAAGCCCACGTTTGGCTCGACTATACCTTTTCCTTTCCAAGTTCCTCAAGAAGGGCTTTAACTTCCTCTAATGTAAGAACAACAGCACCACTACCCTAAATTAAGGAAAAGTACAGAAACCAATGAAAAACTCTTTAACTTTATGGACGAACACAAATTTTCAGTCTGGGTACAGGAACACTACTCTGTTAAATGAACATGAAGATGACAAAGATGACAAATTTTCAGTCTGGGTACAGGAACACTACTCTGTTAAATGAACATGAAGATGACAAAGTCAGTCTGGGTACAGGAACACTACTCTGTTAAATGAACATGAAGATGACAAAGTCAGTCTGGGTACAGGAACACTACTCTGTTAAATGAACATGAAGATGACAAAGTCAGTCTGGGTACAGGAACACTACTCTGTTAAATGAACATGAAGATGACAAAGTCAGTCTGGGTACAGGAACACTACTCTGTTAAATGAACATGAAGATGACAAAGTGACTGACCAGCATTCTCGGCGATAAAAATGATTCAAGGCCATTTCTTGATCTTCTGGAATCCCAGTCCTCTGATCCAGCAGTCTAAAAAGTTTTTATAGTGGTAAGTCACATCTACAATCTTTCTCCAAATACAGTCGTTTTTCAAGACATTTTCCTCCCAAAACCCTCCACTTATTCTACCACAAAATTCTTTTTCCTCTCTGTAATTTTAGCCAATCATTACCAAAACATTGCAAAAGCAACACCAAATCAAGTTTTCCATTATAAAGTGCACTTCATATATTTACTTATCATTAACGTTTTTTTTTTTTTCAGTTTTTAAGAAATAGAAATGGTCAGAAATTGTTTAGCTAGGCGGCTGGAAAAGATTTTTTGTCTTTGCATGAAAGAGAAAATTCAGGATGACACACCAACAGGAAAAACTCGTCTGTATCACTATCAGCAAGCAAGTTCTTGCACAAAGCGTAGTCCTCTCTCACTTCACACAAGGAGCATTTTTTTATCCAGTTTTATACAAGACTTCATATTAAGCATCTTACAGATAACTGTGACATTTCTTCCAGTTCGAATTCCAGCAGATCCCTTTGATCCTGTAACTCTCGCATGTCCTGAATCGAATATACACAGGGTGGTTGGAAAAAAGTATTTAGCACAGTCAAGTCTTTGAATTAACAAAACCATACACAAGACAGACAAAAGACGAATTTCAATACAGGTCTCAAAAAGGTTGCTATTACTTTGTTTGAATTACCTCGCAGTATTTATCCAGCTCGCTTTGTGCCTTATCTCGTGCCTGTTCTGCTGCCACCAGCTATAACATAAAACAATAGAGTGGTTGTCAGGAAAGTGTGCATTTGTAGAAACATCATAAATGCATGTCAAGTGATGTCAGCTGGTCAAGAACATTTGTATCAATAACAGCAGCAAAATCAATACTGATATACTTTTGACTGTATAACCACTGATACCTTTTGATACAAAGCCTTGTTGTCTTCTTGGAGATTAGATATTTGTTGTAATCCAGAACCCTACAAATAAATTTTAACATTTGTGAATATGACAGATTCTGTATATCGCAGACCCCTGCTTAAATAACAAATTGCTACTAGGATAAAGATAATCACTCATTATTTTCTCATATATCATAATCTGCCACCAGCTGTTAAAAAGTTTTTATATTAATAAAGCACACTAAACCAATGGAACATCTAGTGTCCTGGGTAAAAAAATTTCCTCATGGCCTGACCCTAATGGACATGTGACAAGTGTCTTCATACAAAAAAGAATTCAAGGTAGAGCAACAGCACTCTACAACACATATATTACAAACAAGAAGCATGTTATATCACCTGTCCACTGTCTATCATTCTCTCGAGTTCATGAATTCTTGTTTGACTTTCAAGCAAGTCTGACTGAAGCTGCTGCTTTGCCTGTATGAAAAAAGAACATTGTTTTGGAAGTAGATACTTGAGAACACCTTGTGATACTGTTCATAAAAGTAAATGTTCAGATAAAGGGTTTAGCTAAATTGAAGATAGCTTGAGGTTTTGTCAAACTACGGCTAAACTTCATCATCCCTAATTAGTCAATTATAATGAAGAACCATGCTTAAAAAAGTGTAAAATGTGATACCTGAACCAAATGAACATACCATCTCATCTCTTTCAGCATCCACTGCACTGCTTACTTGAGCTTGGAGAAGTGCATAAGCTCGTTCTAAAGCCAAAAGCTCTTTTGCAAGCTTTTTGATCCTTTTGCTGTCGATATCTTCACTAGATGACTGAAGATAATTGAGAAAAATATTCATTATTTTTTATATATAAAGGAACTAACCAGGAACTCAGGAAAAAAAATGCCATCTCAAGATCACTTATTACAATAAAAGCACCAAGTGCATAATGGTATCACACTGAGAAAGGTCTATACCAAAATAAAGTCCTTTAAGTTCATAGCTTGAACATGGGTACAATAATTTGAGCCATATGACAGTTTTCTGATCCCTATGAAGTTTTTAGGATTGATGATTATTGCATAATTGTGTAATACTCATACTCATAAACTAGAGAGTTACAATTCTATAAATTTTGTCTTGTGTTGTGAAGCTTACTTATGATATCAGAAATGCTACAAAATTAAATTTCATGCATGGATTGACAAGTAACAAACATAGATATGTCTGTGTGTATATATATATATGTGTGTGTGTGTGTTTGCTTGTATGCATGTAGGTGTCACAGGCACAGAATATGGAAAGTAATCACAACTCAACTAATATTCTTAGATTCTCTTAGAGTATTAGTTTGTTTTTACAGTGCACCTTTTTCTTTATACAAGTCATAGCATATTACATATCTGTTAGCTTCAACTTTGTTGGTATATTTTAGAGACAGAAGAATGCTTTGTCTTGAACCAGAAAATTGTTTTCTTGGTGGTTACTCAACTCTGAATCAGTACATAGATACTTAATGAGGAAGTGGAGGGGGACAGGGGGTGGGAGCCCAGGAGAACAAAAGGCAGGAGAGGGAGGGAAGCAGGAGAACAAAGGGCGGGAGAGGAGGAAAGCGGGAGAACAAGGTATTTACATGGAGGGCAGGAACTGGGAGCAGAAATAAATAAGGCGATAGTTTGTTGCTTATTACCGGGTATTACTCGGTCATAAACACTTATCTAGCAAGGTTCTAAAATTTCCAGTTAACATCTACCAATGCTTAAAAACATTTTCGGAGGCAAGAAAATGTAAATTTGTACCCGGGCTGGAGAAACAGCATTACTTCCTGTTAAGAAGACGTTAATGAACTTGTGTGCGTGCAACTCATGTGCGCATGCTTTGGGACTACGTAGGCTAATAATATCGTAAGCAAATCACGCAGACCTTTTAATTTTGACATGTGCAATTTTTTAGAGAGAGTTGAAAAGTTTTTAGTTTATCGAGAAGCAGTTTTGTTGAATGGTCGTTGTCATTTACCGTGAGTCTACAGTTTACCATGTTGGAATTAAAGTGCTTGTTTGGATTTCCCGTTTCACTTCCAAACACTTCCGGCAAATTTGTGAATCCCTTTAAATTAATTACATTATTGGTCATGAGATAGCATGACATGCACAGCGTCTGGTAAGTTGTAGCTGTCGAAAATCTCCAACAAAGAAAGGGATTCAAGGTCATTCAGGTCAATTGTGACAAATGTCGTCAAAGACCATATCAATCGGTCTCAGTATTTTCCATTGTGGCCACGAAAAATCCGTTCATGGAAGACCTTCTTAGGAGCTCGCTTCTTATGACTGCATCTCCCAAATTACTGAAGATTTTGCCTCATGGTGCAAACTTGTTTCAAAGGAATGCTGCTTCAGTGAGCGACGATCAAACTGTGATAACCGAGTTAGGGAAACTTAATTTAGTAAGAAAACTGACCAGTAGTAGCTTTCATCAGGAACTAATGATCCCCAGCCAAAACAAAAGGCCAGCCGAAATGAACAAGAATTTTAACTTTTAGCTCTGTTTGAAAGTTAAACCCAGGTTTCTGATCCTCTTGATTAACCTGAAGATGAGAGCAACACAATGGAGGGCGGGAGTTGGGAGGCAAGGGGGCACACAAGTATGGGAGGCGGGAGAGCGTGGCACAGGAAGCAGGAGACTCCGGCCCCCCTGTCCCCCCCTCCACGAGGAAATAGGTGTAAAAAATAACAATTATCAGATATAAATTAAAGTACAAATGCTTTACCTTGGTCTGCTATCAATACATTAAAACATTTGAATTCTGTCCATCAGATATTTCACGTAAATCAGCTAATGTCATAGTGTCATTTAACATCGTATTGCTCAGCAGGAAAGACCATATTTACTTCTCTTCACTTCATTTGTTGACAATGAATACGATAACTATTATAATAAATAATTGTAGGTATACTAATTATGGATAACCCCTTACAGAAAATAACAAATACAGGGAGACATTTAATTCAGAAAAAAACAAATTTTTGTACAACACTACACTAACCATTTCTGAAGCTTCACTTAAGTCAGAGTTAACTGATAAGGCATCATCATCAATTACTGGAAAAAGATCTGTGGGTTGCAATGAGTGGCTAACCTGAAAAGAATGCACTCATTAACTGCGATGGTCACTATACCTGAAGTCTTATGAAACCTGACCACTTGACATGTACAATCTGTTTGATTTCTGATGATTGACTTACTGGTTGCTGCTTGCTTTTTTTCTTTCTGCCTCTTAAGAGCTCAATTCTTCTGTCTTTCTCCTTAATAAAACAAACAATTATTGAATTCTATCGCAAAACATAAAGAAATATTGATGGTCTATACCCTGCAAGCAGTCAATTTGAGTTGGGTAGTAATTTTGAAATCAGCACATGGACAATCCCAGGCAATATGGCCTCCCCATGAGACAATAAAAAATTAGTAAAGGGCTCTATTAGATACATACTGCAACTTCGACTTAAATTGTATAATCGACTTTCAGGTATACTGACTTTCATCCATACTTGGGGAGTATCAAATAAGGTATATATTACTCAGTTTTAGCTTGAGCATAATCAGTTGGTGGGTTTAGACCAACCTAGTTCAAAAAAATATTTGGAAAATTATAAGAAAAATGTTGCATTATTAACAGTAATTAACATTGTTGATATCTTTTGGCAAAAAATAATAATACTTCAGCAGCAAAAATTATCATAATTATCATGCTTTCACCAATGCAATACAAAATATCTTTCCTTAACTGACCATTATGCTTTGCTTCAGATCTGCAATAGTCCTGGTCTGCTCTCTTACTTGGGCCTTTAACTCACCAAGTTCATCCTTTTGAAGGAAATACCAATTTATCGTAATAATTCAATCATACATACCTTTATCTGTGCAAATCATTATTATCCATGATAATCATTGTAAAAATCAAGTTTAGGACTAGATCTTTTTTTGTTCTGAACAGAACTATTTGTTAAGTGAGATGCATATGGCCTGCTTACTCTTGTCAAGTCAGAAATACAAGTAATTATTATCAATTCTGTTAGCACTTGATGATGCAAAAACTGATTAGAATTTGTTTTAAATGCTCTGAAAATGTCCCATTTAATATCTCAGAGGACTTGTAACATGATCTTTTAACAATTTCTTTTTTGTCATAGTATCATACATTTGTCTCATGAACAGATGCCAAGTCCACATCACAAAATTTAAATATTTAATACATATCTCACTGCTGTAACAATTAATTTTTCTACTTAGTGGACAACATAGTACTACTGCAGTATGCACGTATAATGTATGTATGTTAAAAGCCTCATATACCTCGTTATTTGCAGGTCCCCTTTGTTTTACGCTATTTTCCTTCCTCCTAGTTAAAGTCTTTTTCTGTGGCATGATAAAAAACAATTTATTAAAGAATCAGGCAACATATGTTCATGGCATGTTTAAATATTTTCTTGACCAGTAATATAAAATGAATGGCTAAAAAAAAAATAACATGTCGCTATACATATTATTCAAGAGTAATGACCCACTCAAATTTAGATACATACCTCTCTACTCAACACATCAGTGCAGCATAATTGAATTTCACTCTAAATATCTCATTATCTTGCAATTCTCCTTACTCTCCTTACTCCTTATTCTGCCATACAATTCTTATGATCTTAGTTCAGAAAAATTACTATTGAATCAGCTAATAATTCTATAATTGATAAATATTGTTAAATTGATATTGTTAAATCCATTAATTTTGTTCTCATCCCTTGTCTGCTTGATTTTTTATTTGACATTGCAAGGAGAAATTCTGTCTTGATCACTCAAGACAGTTTAGGGGTTAAATTTGCTAAACTTGAAGAATATGAAAGATAGATTGTATGTGTTTCACTTTTGATATCAATAGTTAACTTACCAAAGAGTTAACTTCATCAAGTAACAATTTGTTTCGACTTTCAAGCCTTTTGTTTGTTTGGGCTAAATCGGTATTCTTTCTTTCAAGCTTTCTGTTTTTTTCTCTGTTGTCCTTTTCAAGTTTCTCCAACTCAGCCAGCTAACAAAATACAGATAAGCAGTATTAACTTTAAATTTAAAAGACTACTCTGTACCTACACTGAGAAAATATTTGTTTGTAAATCTTGATTATATAGAGAAGTGCATGATATTGAGAACCTTACAGTGCTGTGCAGTTCTTTTACTGGGATCACTAAACCAAAATTAACTGATTGTGTTATCACAAACAAATAATTAATGACTCCTAGTAAATTTAATGGAACCAGTTTTTGCTTAGTGAGACCAAATTAACCAAAGATGACAAAAGGTATGCGGATGGAATTGGTCAGTTCTAGGTGACCATGTTAATGGTACTGGCATTGTAATTCCCTGATGAATATCAGCTGGGTGTACCTGGCTCCTTTCGAAACAATTGAGTACAAGTTTGATCAAGCCTTTCTTTCAGACAAGTCATAAATAAATACTAATTAAAATTAAAAGAATGGAAGGAAAATTGCTTGATGTCAAAATGTGAATCGATTGTCATTTGCAGACAGTATCTAGTAATCTTTGCCCCAAATTAGGCACTCTGAATAACTTGAGCCAAAATTTTTTGTGAGGTTCATTGACTACTTCAGGAAGTTTCTTGAGTTTGTACTATGTCTACATGCATTCCACAAAAAGACAAACAGGTAACATCAATTGAATGTCAGTAAAACCCGATTACCTGTACATTTCTGAAGTATTTCTGGAGCCAATCATAATGATTAATTCAACAATTTCAGTAAACCAACCAGCAACTATGATCCATTTTACCTGCCAGGGTAAAATTTCTAGTAACCCCAGCAAACATGCAACAGTTCATGTCAACCCCTGGGTACTAAATAGTTGCATTGAGTCAGTCATGTAATGATAGAAAGTCAATTTTTGTCTTACTCTTCACCAAACCTTATAATTTTTGCATCGTTTCTTCAACATTTGCATAATGTGACTAGTTAACAAATTTATGACTGTGTACCCACTGATCTGAGATAATTTCTCTAGATTTATAAATACACAATCATGACTGTACTATTTAGGTGGCATAGTAAACCATTTCTCAAGAAAAGAAAAGTTCAGAATTTAAAAAGAAGAACTGATGTTGACAGAAGCAGGTTGTTCACACATGACAAGTCATGTTTTGACTGGTGTTAAAACTTACCAGTTCAGCATTTCTAGTTGCCAGTTGTTGATTTTTCTCATCCAGCTTGCGAACCAAAGAACTAAGTTCTACATTCTTTCTCTGCAGCATTCTCAATTCTTGACTATTCCCTTTTGAATCCTGTAAATAGAAGTATAATTTGTGTACTGTGAGCATGTGAATTAACATAAACACTTCAATTTGTGAGTCAGTTGAAAGACTTCAGCTAAAGCAAAATGGTGTAAGTTATGATTCAAATAATCTTGGATATTCTGTACCATTTTTCAAGATTTCTGTTAACACAATTGTATCGTGTGATATCAACCTTAGTCATTCCTTATGGCTCCAGGCAAACGCTTTTGTTTGCATACATTAAACTAAATTGATGATGACATTTTGTGGTTTCTTTTCTTGAACAAACAATTCTCTAATATTCATATTTTATCGATACATAAATTTCAATATTGACACCACCTAGACTGCAGGCAAACCTCCCTCAACTTCACTTTTAGATGAAATTCATGCAAAGCAGTCACAGATCCCAGGTCAGGTAAAAAAACTGAAGTCAGAAGCGAAATTTTTTATTTTGAAAATTTTAAGACAAAATATAGCTAGTTAGAAATTCACTGACAAAGGCAGAAAATTAATGAAGCTTGCCCAGTAATTTTTAAGTATGTAGGAGAAAAGGTTAACTACAAACAACTAACTTGCAGCCAAACATTTTTACCATATAAAATTTTGATACAATAATTATTGCATTTTAAGAATGCTTACTTTGTGTCTGTAATAAACACTCAAACCACTGGTTACATCATTTTCCATTTTTAGACTTATCGCTCACCTATAGACATGATAACTATTGTTTAATTGATTGTTTTTAATCCCACTCACATAAATCTGCATGCAAGTTATATAAACATCAATTGATCAATCTTAGTAGAGCCATCATAATTTATCCTTCATATCAAAGTGTAAACTATGAAAGAGTTCACAAGCATATCTACTTTCCACATATGGCAACTCCCACCAACAAGGTCCATAAAAAAACAGGTTGACAATACTGGAAAGCTCACTGAATTCCAGATGGAAGTTTTGTCACACTCAGATCCTCCACATACACTGTCTTTGAGGAACCACAAAACTACCTGCTGTGCAGATTGTTAATACATACATACATACATACATACATACATACATACATACATACATACATACATACATACATACATACATACATACATAAGCTTTATTTAAACATGGTATCAATTCCCTATAAAATAATTATGCTCTTTCATCAAGCTGTGTGCAACTTAAATATACAAATAATCATTCATAAGCAATCTAGAACAAGCACTATTTCTACTAATTAGTACAACTTATATTAACATATGCTAATACTAATATTCCAATACTATATTCCAACTGCAACGCTAAATCTAAAAACTAATACTACAACTTGTCATACAATAAGAGCTATTAAATACTAAAATAAAAAGATCGTTAAAATTATAACAAAAAGCAATTACTATGTCAGCAGGGATTCTTTGAAGGCAGTAACAGTGGTTTGAGTTTTGCTAGTAGTTGAGAGGCTATTCCATAGTATAGCACCTCGATAGTGCAGGCTATGTTTTCCGGCTTCAAAGAGTGGTCTGGGAGTAAAGAGATTATGAGCCAAGTCCCTCAAATTATAGGTATGGACTTGCGATGTTGTTTGAAAAAGATTATGAAGGTTAATCAAGATACAGGGATCAAAATGTTCCAAGTATAACTGTTAAATCCATTTTCAGGGAAATTTAAAGACTTCCACCACTAAAATTAGTTAATGGGTTTGGGGAAAATAAACAAATGGACATGAAAAACATAAAAGGAAAAGATAGAGAAACAAGAGATACATACAGGAATTCCTGGCAGGGTTGTCTGCTCACTTTTCCCACTGGACATCATTCTGTCCCAAGTATCAAATGTTGTGGATTTTTTTAACATGTCATGTAAGTTGTCCTTTTCCAGTCTGAGTCTCATGGAATGCCCAGCTTCTAAACCCAGCTTCTTTTCAAGTTGTTCAATTATGTTAAGCAACTGACGAATTTCAGCCATCTGCAAGATTGAGTTATTATCTGATATCAAAAAAATTGTGCCATTAACTTCTGAGATCTTTGGTTGTCCAAGTTCTGATGCATCTAAAGAATGTCTTATATATCCCAAGTGCAGTATCAGTCCATTACAGCTAACCTTTCCTTATAACAACTTTACATGGATGTGTTTTTTATAGCATAACAAGGGTTAGAAGCAAACCCATTTCACTAGTTATTCATAGCATTTGGACTAATTAATAACATTAAATGTGAATTACATTGGAATATATTGGAATACATTGAAAAATGTATGACCCCGTAAAATGTCCTGAGCTCATTTTTTAAATGTGAATTTTCACCAAAAGTGCTTAGAAACGGGAAACTCCCATTTTCTTTTTGGTAAAAGGCTGATAGTTTCTTTTTGGTAGTTTGGTGTTTTTATTGGACAGGTATATATACAGGTGACACAAAAACTAAATGCTTACTTGCTACTGATATAATAATCAAAAGACTTACTTCTTTATTTACAAGAAAAAAAAGAAAACTAAACAAAACAAGAGAATAACATCCTTGAAATATACATGTAACGCGATATATCTGATTTGAAATCGAACACTCCTCTGCTCATGTTTGATATGGTAATAAAATAACAGAAATTCGTGTCATGAAAGGAAATTATTTTTAGAGGAAAAATATCAGAAAAATCTCAAACCCTTTGAAAAATTGAAGATAGTGATTAATTCCTCATGAGGTGTGTTTGAATCAAAGATCAAAGAAATTTACACGACATTACCTTAGGCGATAAAACAGGATTGAAACACTTTATACTCGCAATATACAATATACAGGTAATAAACGATCACATCCTCAGATAAACTCCAGGCTGGATAAACTCAGCTTTGATTAGCTACGAGACTAAAGCTTCAGAATAATTCATTATCTTCAAGTGTAAACAAACGAATCAGACGAAATATTATCCCTTTAGAGTGTACAAAACGGTTACATGCCGAATTCGAATATCGGCATCATGCTGTCAAACAAACGATTAAAGCCCAGAAATCTCACAATATCAGTTCAAGTGAGGCAATTATAAATAAAATTAAAGTTAATCAATAAATTACCTGCTGCCTGCTCTCTTGCCATGAATTTCTCTTAAATCTATCCAGTTCTGCTTCATGTTCGTGGTGTATTCTTCGAATATCTTCTATTTTTCTTTTATCAGCATCCTGGACAAGCTTAAGTGTTTCATCCAACTCACGTTTCTGTCGATGAAGATCTGCAATTTCCTGCTCCATTCTACCGCGTTCCTTTTCAAATTCTCGTTTGCTGTCTTCCCGCGTTTCGCCACGAAGTTCATTACGAATCTTCAATTTAAGTTCGTCTTTTTCCTTTCCCCAAGCTTGTTGAGCAGTTCTTAAAAGCTCGTCCTTTTGTCTTATTATCTGCGTTATTTCCTTTTCTTTTTCCTTACGAATCTGTTCTTTTAAAGCCGTGAGCTCATTTATTTTTTCTTTGTGAAGTTTCGACTTTAATTCGGTTTGCATGGCGATCGCTTTTCGCTGTTCTTCGTCTCGCACTTGTTTGACAACCAATGCCTTGTCTCTCCTCAGATTTTTTGTAAGCGTTCTCTCTTGTTCCAATTCCTTGTTAAGTTGAACAATTCTTCGTCGCATATCATCCATGCCTGACTTTGAAGATGAATTTAGAGCAGCGAAACTGTGCTCATTTGTCGTGGCTTGTGGTGTATGTAGTGGCTGTGAACCTGGTCGCCTCAGATCAGTCACTTTCTCACCTTCAGGTTCTAGATCCTTCCACGATTGACTTTTACTCATTTTAAGTTTGCAGAATTGCTTTCTCCTGGTAATCTGGAGTTACCGTATCGGTCTCTTCGCTCACCATGACTGAATTTTATTGAGCATCACACATCCTTGTGGACTGAGTCCACCTCTTCGTTCTTTGTCCGTGCATGACAACCAGATATAGTTTCCCGCTCAAAACTTCTACCCAAATCGCGGAAACTTCTACCCAAATCTGCCTAAGTGTCGATCAGGGCGCAAATTTTCACGGTATTATTGAAAATTTCAAATTGTTCTTAGATTGATGTAATAATAATGGTTAGAGTCACTACTACTTCTATGGATAGTAGAAGCTTTCGTGACGCTTGATGGAGCCGTTTGATTATGGGGGCTCGAGGGGGGTGGCACTACAAGGGAATTCCAAACTCTCTCATCCCTCCAGTGGAAATCACGTCAATTTATCATCCCACCATCCCACCTCCCACATGTTAGAAGTTTCTTCATTTTCCAACCTCGACTACTCTTCGTCAATTCTGGCTTATTCCATTGAAAAGGGTTTTTGAATAACAACGGAGTTTTGCGGAACTTCTTAAGAATACATTGTTGTTATACCGAAAAAAAGGAAATGAGGGGCCCCCTGCGCGAAAAAATTCCACTTCCGTTGCTGTCCATTGCTTTTGCCCATTGCAGAAACGTGAGAGGACTGGGACGAGTTTCTAAAACATTGAAAATTTAAACATTTCAACTGAAATGTTACTGAATGAAAAGCTACCCAGTCAAGTTTGAAAGTTTTCAGCGGAAAAGTGCCCAAATCGGAGCCTTGCAAAAGTTGCAAAAATTCCATACAAACCCTTAAAATTTTTTGGCCTGCCTACCCAATCCATACAAACTCTCTACTTTAGGTGATAATTTTCCATTTTCCTCCGCTAAATACTTCTATTCTTGCTTAAGACTCTCAAATTTAGTTGATCTTTCTTAGTTTTTCAAACAAACAGAAAACAACTACACTCTTTCCCAGTCCTCTCATGTTTCTCCAATTAAATAGACTATTTCGTCCGGCTGTAGTCATGTGACAATCAATTGACCTTTTCATTGGCTAATCAAAGAGAATGTAAATATAGCCTAAAAAGTTTCAGTTTAGCGATCAAAACAAAGGCAGAGTTTCGCTTGGGCTAAGGAAGATTATTGTGGCTTTTTTGGTCGTAGTTTGTAGTCGCATTTACGGTTTTATTTTATAGGTCAATAACTATGGCAAATACTGTAAATGGTGGTAGTCAAAGCTCCACTGAGTCTTTGAATGGTGAGAATTCTCAACGTGTGATGCGCGCTGACGAACACAATTTGTCACTGCGTCAGAATATCGACATCATATGTCGGCGTCTCTAATCTTGACTGTCTTGATTTTAAAGGCTCTTGGGTGAAGCTCGATGGCTCATTTAGAAATGGCAATGGAGCTCAGCATTCTCCAGTTATCTCGGAAGATGGGACAATGGAAGATCTTCTTGCCGAAGCGGTACAAGAACAGTTGTCTAAACAAGGCTCGAGGTGGGATTTGAATGTTTTACTCTAGATGAAGAGATGGGCATCGTCCCACTGACACTCAGTTCATTTTACGCAAAGGCTAATGCTTTGAGTGTTTGTCTCAGGCATCGCTATGATAACTCTCCCTTTTTATTAATTGTGTTTAGTGGCGAAAAAAGCCCGTCTGGTTCACCAAGGGAGCAATGTCCACCAGGCAACTTACGAACGGTGCGTGTAGTTATTGTCGTCTCATTCATGTTTGCCCGATAGTACTAATCTTCAATTCATTCACATATTGTTTTTGGGCTTGCGATCAATTTTACAAAACACGGGTTTTATTCTAGAGAAAGATTAACTAAGTGCATTTAAGATGTTTAGAGAGGTATTATTCAAAGAAGTGAATTTGTGGTGTCAATCGCAATATTCGTTGTAGACTTCGACAATGGGATCATGATATAGATACATAAGAGAGTTCTAAAACATTCTTCACATTCATGTTACATTAACAGGCACATATTTGTTTTAAAAAAGCGATCTCAATCATTCTTTAGATTCATTTAAGTAAAACTACCATTGCTATTGTTCGGGGGCAAGGACGAATTAAGATATAATTTTGTTACAGCATTGTAAGCCATTTTTGACAATACCGGGTTGCGCTGGATTTTCCGCATTGTTATGAAATACAAGCTTCGTTCAGAAACTTCTGTTACTTAGCCATATAGCAAGTAAGCCCACATAGAGTAAGAATGTGCGAACCAGAGAGGTTTTAGATATTAATTTTTTTTTTTTATGCTGAGCCAGTCACTTTAATTTGAAAGCCTCCCTATATGGAAGATTGTATATATCCTTGAACTGATGTTATACTAACTGTTAGTTTAACTGAGCCAGTTAACAAATCGACGGTGGCCTAGTGTGGTATGTTCACTTATTGACAACAATGTTCTTTGTCACAGTGGTCAAAATGTTGTGGACTCACTAGGCACAGACGAGAGAGTTTGCAATACATTTTGACCTCTCTTATGATGGATGTTGTTGTCAATAAGAAGAGTACAGACCATGCCAGACTACTGTTGATTTCTTTTGTACCATATTATTGACATCAATTAAAACGGTTCTTTCAGTACATGACCATTGTGTGATGCTTTGATGTGAGCAGGGTTTCTGTATTCTAATTGACAATGGCAAATTGGATAATCAGACTGCAATATTACTGCCAATTGTGGTTGAATATTATAAATATATCATCATGATGGTAATTTATCATAGGGTGATCCAATCCTTCCACAAGAGCAAAACACTGATTGGATTTGGGAGTGGTCAAGCAGAATTGAAGTTCAACCACAAAAGTAAGTGTCAGTCGTTAAGATCAGAGATTGAATTCACAATCTGTATGAGGAGTTCTAATTGGTTCTTTGGAGACTGTGTGAACCCACAAGAAAAAATCTTAAGAAGAACTGGTTCATACTTTGTGTGCTTTAGTTCGCATATTTTGTGTGCTTTAGTATTCGCATATTTCTCCTTCACTTTGTCAACTTCACTGGTTACCAGTACAACATTGTGTTCATTTTAAGATCATAATTTTAACATTTAAAGCTATTCATGGATGGGTGCCTAGGTATATCATTGAACTAATTAACATCAAACCTAGGTCTGTATATAATCTTAGATCAAATCAAAGTTTATTACTTGACCCTCCTACGGGGAAAATGCTTGCCACATTGGGGGACAGATCATTCTCTGCTGCTGCCCCGTACTTATGGAATGCTCTGCCAGCTGAATTACGTGATATTCAATCATTTTCCGTTTTTAAATGTAAGCTGAAAACTTATTTATTTCGTGCAGCTTTCTCAAAGTACCCTGTCTGACAATTACTTTTATTAGTATTACTAATTAAGTTCCTTATTAAGATCCTTATTCCTAATTAAGATCCCTATTATGGATATTCCATATTATTCTTATTTTTAATATACATTGTTAATATTAATGTACATGTAATTAGTTTTATAAATTTGAATTTACTGTAGTATTCTAAGTTGTTAAGCGCTGTTGATCATTGAATGAAAATAACGCTCTAGAAGTTATTAAATTAAATTAAATTTAGTTGAGGTATGAATGATTGAAGGAAGTTTGGAGAGTGTGAGAGAAGGGCAAGAGTTGTTTGATATGCAGGTAAGCACAATTCTTGCTTGCTTCTTGAGTGCTATCCAAACTTCCTAAGTGCAACCATATCACCATATATCCACAGCTAAAAGCATGAACCATTTCTATTTTGACACCCATTGAGTTCTTTGAACAAGTGCATGCAGAGCTAATGACCAAATATTTCAAGAACAAGTGGTACCCAAAGTAATAAGTTTCCTTGCTACAGAGGATTCAGTTATAACTTTCCCTGTGGATCTTCTTTGTCCCTGCATAATTATTTTGGTTTGTTTGATTGAAAATTAGGGAATGGAAGATGCAACATCCAAGAAGAAAATCTAAGCCACGAGGTGCAAAATTGAGTATCAGAGGTACTAAAGTCATGAGAAGGTAACATACCATTTGGCTTTTAATCCAGGAGAGATGGTTAAGTCAATTAAGTGGCTCATCACCCTCTGTTTTTCAACCAAATTGCTATGTTAGTCTAGTATTGGTATTTTATATGGGAAGAAAACTCAGGAAAACAGGGTAAAAAAATTCCCTTTTGGCCTCTTGACCATGCCTTAGTTAATTTCACCCAACTAAAACTGACCTAACTATGGCACCCAAAATTTGGTGAGAGTTGTATGCTTGTCCATGATGTTAGCTTAATAAAAGATATTCTATCTACAAGGCTAAAAGATTAGGAAAAAAATTACTAAAAATGTTTAAACCAAACGTTTTCGGCTGTGTACCATCATCAGGGTAATGATGATGATGGTAAACAGCCGAAAATGTTTGGTTTAAACATTTTTAATAATTTTATTTCCTAATCTTTTAGCCTTGTATATAGAATATAGTTGTATGCTTGTAATTCTAGATGAAGTCTAAAAGATTTTTACCTTTGTTACATGTAAACTGCTACAGAAAAAAGGTTTTGTTTATTAATCCAGGGGAACTATATAACCGTTCAAGTGTTTTCATTTGTTTGAAGATGTTGTTACTCCTTATGCAATATCAGATCTTATTAAATGTGCATTTCGAGACAAAGGACAACACTTCACTATCTTAATTTTACCTTACAATCTACTGGAGAATCGACCAAAAACATTTTTTTCCACTTGCAGATTTGATGACTTATACGCTAAGTAGTGTGTAAAGTACTGCTCGCGCATAATTATGTTAACCAAAAAATGCACATAGAATGTGCCAAAAATCGCATGCAAGAGCAAAAAAAATCTCTGCCTCAAAGTTTTGCTCATATGCATATAAGCTTGACAAATCTGCCTCGTTAGTTTGTGCAAGCTAGGCCTTTTGTTTTTCTATTGTTGACAGTTTATTGTTTTGAAGAATAGGCCTCAATATCTAAGCAATAAAATACTTCGCGGCACCAACGACAAGCAAAATTGTTCATTTCAATCACTGTTTGAATCAACCTTCCTGATGTACACCACATATTCATGCACCACTGTAATCGAAATATATAAATGATTCGTCACGTTCCAGTGGAATTCTTTTATCAAAATAGCTGTTTCTTACTGAGTAAAAAAATATTCATCACAACAGCATTGAAATGTGTTAATACAAATTTATTCTCAGTGTATTGTATTTCGACAGAACCAGGGGAAGTGCCCATTTGTACCAGCTGTTGCATTTTGAATATGAAACCATGTGTAAAAGCTTATTTCATAGTTCTTGGAAACTTTTCCATTCGTCTTGCCTTTATTAAATAACAGAGAAGTTCTACCAGTACTCACTTATTTTAATTGTGTTGCATTACCTGTCACAACTACGTCTTGTTTTGAGAGTTCTTGACATTATTGACAGACGCTTGCATACTTTGCAAGAAGCAATGTGACATATGTTTGTGTAACATTATGGCTTTTTTCATGATGCTAATTTTTCGTTGTTGCCACATTGTTTTTTCAAATCAAAAGTTATTTGTTTTACACAACAATGAAACACAAAGGAAACTCATAGCACTGAATAGCAAAGACAAAATGTTGCACATGTTTTTGTCCCTGTGCACATAAAAATCATATATGCGCATCTGACTACCCTGCATCTGAGTATAATTATGAAATGTATCTGCTAAGCTTATGTGCAAGTGGTACTTTATGGATGTTAATCCAAAGTTTTCTTTTTAAAACTGTTAAATGGCATTTCTTAACAGACTCTGCTTGGTATAGTGGATGACAAATCAATATGAAATTTTAAATAATTGATTAATCATGTCTTCTTTCCACAGTGCGGAATTGATGAACATTAATTTCTATGTTGTTGTTCCTGCTGTTTTATTATCTCATCTGATTGCATTTGGAATCGGGTAAGGTTCTGTTAAAAGTATCAAGGGTAGAACAACAAACTTTCAGATTTTGACAAGTGGCTAACAAGAGTACAACTACGGAAAAATGAACACATGCAAGCAAAGTTCTCACCTTATGAACTAAGGTTTATTTTGCATGTTTTATTTTTCAGAGTTTATGTGGGACGGCGTATGGTTCAAGTGGATGCATTATGATGAAGTTTCATACCATTACTGTCAGAATGCAACATGGTTGGGATCTCAAGCTTGCAACACTGTGGCATTAACTTAATTCAAACTTTTTATTCATAGCTAATTGTAGTATGCTTCTTAAATGCAATTTGGCACCTCTTTCATTTGAACCTGCAGTGTCCTCCAGCCCTCTATGTAAGCCATGATTATTTGATGGAAATAGAAGAAACACATGTGGACAGCTGAAAATTTTCACTTTGTTTTCTCCTTTTTAATGGTCATCAATCTCAAATTCATGCATAACTTAAAGATTTATGTTTTTTTTTTCATCAACTGATTATAAATTTCAAACCACTGGTATTCTGACAATTTTTTAATTTCCTTTGGTTCTGATTGGTCACACATCAAGGTAATTGAGAGTGTAAGCTTGTAGATTATAGGTACCAAATAACTTGTAGATTACTAACACAGACATGTCTTTCAGATGTAAGTATGATACTTGTGCCACACATTGCCAACCAATACTTGTCAATGAGCAATTCATCTACTGATTTTAATGATCCAGTTACCAAATTTTTTGATTAAAAGGGATTGACCAATTTCTTGTGATTGGCTAGTGAGAGTGAAAAGTTCTCAATGCAATTATGTTGATCAGTGAAACTTGGTTGGGATTATAACCCCATGATGGTTTGTTTAACTGTGTGTCAAGTTCAGGGCTTGGTAGGGGACTGCTTCAGTTATAGTTCAATAAGACTTGTCTCTGCTCATGAAAGCATACCACTGGAGAAATGTTGAGCACTGGTGGTAGTTATATTGTAGACAAACATGAATGGGTCCACATGCAATTACAATATTTTTAATTACACATGATTATTAATTTGTATTGGGCATCTTTCAATGCAGAGTTGTTTTAGTTAGTAAATGGGTTATAATTTACTTGTTACGGCTAAATTTATTTAATAAAACTTGCACCCAGTAGCAATTTAAACTTATTTTGCAGGCTCTAATAATCTTTTAAAATAATATTCTTATTAGTCATGACTTTTAATAACAGAATTGTAAGTTATTTTAATTAGTAAAAGTCATTTTTGTCGCCTCATTCGATTATTTATCCTCCTCAAAAGCATGGAAATTCTGAACTATGACTACAGCTTTAACAAGGCTTCTTGCTGTATCAGCATGTAATATACTAAGGGTGATGACATGTAATTTAACAGTTATGTACCAACAATTTGAGAGGGTGCTTTCATTTCGTCTCTTCTCTTCTGAGGCTTTTTAACAATTATTCCACGAGTGTGTGTTGGATATGAGATGATAGATAGCCAACGAGGCACGTAGCACTGAGTTGGCTATAATCATCCCATATCCAACAAGCACGAGTGGAATAACTATTTTATTAAAAACATTAAATTAAATTTTATTAAATTTTTAGCTCCCTTTTAATTTTAAGCTGACATGTACACTTACCATATATGTAGATTATGGTATGTTGGCTGATGTACCATAATGGCTAAGCCAATAAAGTCTTGAATTGCATTATCCAATGATGTAGTTTTTAATAATTTAGATGATTAAAAACTGGATTATTGGATAATGCAATTCAAGACTTTTTATTGGCTTAGCCATTATGGTATATGAGCCAATATACCATAATCTACAAATATGGTAAGCATACGCGTCAGCTTAAAATCAAAAGGGAGCTAAAAAATGCGGTTTCTTCTCACAAAATAATTTCTTGGGGGCGTTTTTAATAAAACAATTATTTCTCTCGCGCTTGTTGGATATGAGATAATTATAGCGAACTCGCGCTACCCGCCTCGTTGGCTATCTATCATCTCATATCCGACACACGCTCGTGGAATAATTGTTAATTAGTTAATGGGGATTACCCTTTCAAGGTATTTTAATTTTAACTGCAGTATTTAATCAGATGTACTGGACACGTTGGTAACAACAATCAAAGAATCTCTGGAAAGTCCTTTACAGTTAAAAGGATTTGTTATATCAATTTGAATCTGGCTCCATAGGTTTTGGAGGGAAAGTGATATGTTATTTCAATATAGAACACAGTATGCAGAATCTGTAAGACAGTTAAGTTACAAGGTAACACAGTTCCTTTTACTCAGACTTGGTTGTTCTTTGTATAGAGATCTTGAATTCTGTCTGTTGGAGTATACATTCTTGTAAGATAACAGCTTGTGTTCTTTCATCTTATAATTTAATTATTATACAAGTTAGTGTAACATATTGATAAGGAGAGTTAATACACATCAGTCAAACTGCACCTACATCAGAATTCAGAACCTCTTGTGAAGGAACACGTTTGTCTAGGTGCTGTTTAAGATTAACGTACTGTCAGTGATAATCTATTTCTTGTCCTCAAAGAATCATGTAAAATAGCACCAGGTATATTATGCAACTCTTAGTACACAATAAATACAGAGTGTTTCACTAACATGCTGTAATGTTTCTAGTAAGTTTTTTTTTTTTTGACTCAATAGAGATAAACTACTACAAGCAAGTTATTTGGTTCTTTATGAGCAAGGGAACTATTTAGCCTTTATAAGTGACAAGCTTCTGAAAATCAAATTCCAGCTTTTACCTGGTTTATTGAGCAGGGGCTAGGTTGGGGTCCTTTAAATTCTCTTTTTAGACTTGACTGTTAAGTAGATCATGTCTGATTTTATAAACATCATATTTTTCTTGCCCAAAAGAAAAATATGATGTTTATAAAAACATGCAGTGTCATATATAAACATGCAGTGGCTGCATGTTTATATATGACAAACATGCAGCCACTGAATGCATGGGAGAACTGAGTATTCCTCCTCTTCCTTGATAAAATGCCAGTCTTCCTAGCACCTTCCTCAAGGTAGAGTGTCCTATGTCAAGGTGAAGAGAGGTTTTATAAGAGTACTATCCAGTAACAACCTCCATTTGTTCACTCTGGATGTGGCTTAAAAAATGTCGGTGATGTCTTTGATTTAGGTAAATGTGCCCTCCAAAACCACATCTCTCAACAGTCAGGCAAATACAAGACAGTGACAAAACCATTTCTCACAGTTTCTTTCCTACACAATCAAATGGCCTTTATAGCCATTATGTTTGTCAAACATTATAATTATAATACATGAAGCATACCAAATTATTTGAAGAAAAAAGTTTCAAGATGGCATGGTTTGATAGAAAGTAGAAATAATGAAACGATGTAATTCTAGGTACATAGATTAGTGAATACTGTAATGATAAACATAAATGAAGTTGTTAAAATCATAGGTCTCTGCCAACAATCAAACCCTTTGATCCCTAAGAGTGACTAGCATCTAATTTCTCCTTACAATGTCACCCTTGAATGGCACATTACAGTAACAAGAAAAAAAGGAAATGATCACCAACTAGAGAAGACTAACTTTTTTACACCGAAGCCAATGTAAGAAGAACATGGAGAATATGCATACTCAAGTTACCGTGTAAAGGGTTGAAATGGGTATGAATAATTTTAATCATTACATTGCTCACAGTGCCTGTGGGCAAGGTAAAGAAAATCCTGTATTCTGATTGGCTACCCGAGCAGGCAAGATGGGCCCATCTTGCCCACTTTGGATTGGCTGCATTGATCCTGCACATGAAAAAAATAGAATTAGAACTACGTTCATAATTCTTGGACAATTTCGATGATGGAAATGCAAAAAGCAGCAGAAGATAGTTGAAACAAAGAAAACAGAAACAACTTTCGTGAGTTTGTTGCGCTACAAACACAGTTGGCTTTCTTTCTTAGCTCTTGAAGTAAACAAGTCATTCTTAATTCTTAAATTATAAAGAAAAATATTTTTGCATTACAATAAATCCTTCATTAACCAAGCTTGTTCGGTCAAGATGGCTGGATATTAGTGTCGTGATATTGCGTTACACGGTCACGCCACTGGGCCGATGAACATTTTCCATATTTGGAACACTTAGGAGACAACGACAACACACGTGGCGGCAGTCGAGTTCGCACAATAAACAACCCTTTTGAGTTCACAGAATCGTGACATGGTGTCAGAAGTGGGATCTGTTCACCCCTAAAGATGACAGAAGCAGCTGAAGCATCCATAGTTGTGCCACCAGCGCCGACTCAAGTTTTTATTCCCCCGTCAAATTTGCCCCCGCCGAAAGCGCTTAATTTTGACGACAATTTAGCCACCGCATGGAAATCGTGGAAAGCAGCGTGGCAGCGCTACGAAATCGCTACTGGTGTATATAAACAAGAGGGCATAGTTCGTGTGTCGACATTACTAAGCATTATAGGCGAGGATGGCGTCAGAGCCCACGATACCTTTATTTGGAACGAAGACGAAAACGCAGACGACATTTCACAAGTCCTGAAGAAGTTCGACGAATTCTGCATTCCTAGGACACAGGTCATATATGAACGCTATAGGTTCAACAACCGAAACCAGGAACCAGGCGAAAACACCTCGACGTATCTTACGGAGCTTCGAACGATCGCAAAAAACTGTGCACACGATACAATCACACCAGATGAAATTTTGCGTGACCGCCTCGTGCTAGGCATACGGGATGATCGCGTCCGCGAGAGACTTCTCCGTTTGAATGATTTATCTCTCCTACAAGCAGTTGACATTATTAAGTCGTCAGAACAGACCCAACAGCAAGTAAAGCTAATGGCTGGAGGAGACACTGCAGTTCATGCGTTACGGAAGGCGGGATCGGCAGAAAAACCTGAAGAAGAACGACAACTTAAGTCACAAGCATTTAGAAGACCGTCTAAAGAATGTGGAAATTGCGGAATGGTGCATGGACGTCATTGTCCCGCGTATGGAAGAACATGTTTTAACTGTGGGAGTATGAATCATTTTGCGAATAAATGTCGCGCTAATCCCCGAGGAGTGAAAAGTAGAGTTTCGGCGGTCCACGAAGCCGTCGACATGGGAAACGACCCCTACTACATTGGTGCTACTACTAGTAAGAGCAAAGGCCAGGAAAAATTGGCAGTGGTCAAACTCCACATTTATGGGCCAGATCCCAAGACAGAAGTCCAGTTTCAAATAGATACTGGGTCGCAGTGCGACATTCTCCCGGCCCAATTATACAAGCAAATCACTGGGGACACCCTCCTTCATCGCCTCAAACCATGCCAAAAGGAAATAGTCTCGTACACAGGGGATCGCCGCAAAATTGCTGGTAAAGCTACCCTGCCTGTGTGGTCCCGTGGACAGCGGAGGTCAATGGAGTTTAACATCTTAGACGGAGACTATCAACCGATTTTATCATTGAACACCAGCCTCAATCTTGGCTTTGTGAGTTTGCATAATTGTGACGTCCTAGCATTACACGTCAAGTGCCCCAAAGCCTCCTTGCTCGAAGAGTATGAGGACGTATTCGACGGATTAGGGGCCCTACCGGGAGCATACAAAATAGCCATAGACGAACAGGCGCAACCAGTTGTCCACGCACCGAGGCGAGTGCCAGTAGCCTTGCGTCCACGCATCAAAAACAAGCTGGACGAACTTGTTGATCGTAAAGTTATTATTCCAGTAACAGAACCGACGCAGTGGGTATCCAGCATGTTGGCTATAGTGAAGCCAAACAAAGTACGCATCTGTATTGACCCGAGAGATTTAAATCGTGCCATTCGGCGAGAGCATTACCAGTTGCCGACTATCGATGAAGTGGCCTCCCGCTTAACAGGTGCCAAGAAATTTACTCTTTGTGACGCCAAGGATGGCTTCCACCAAATCCTCTTAGACGATGCTTCTAGTTTCCTGACAACGTTCAATACGCCTTTTGGGCGTTATAGATGGGCCCGCATGCCTTTTGGTATCTCAAGTGCGCCTGAAGTTTGGCAGCGACGCATGCATGAATTCGTAGAAAATTTAGAAGGAGTTGAAGTTATCGCTGACGACTTCCTCATCGCTGGATTTGGCGAAACTGACGCAGAGGTCAACTCGAGCCTTGAAAAGAACGAACGTGCGTTCTTCAAGAAATGCCGGGAGTGGAACCTCAAGCTCAACAAACTCAAGCTGAAAAGAGATCAAACCGAAGTGCGTTTCATGGGCCACCTCTTGACTCCTGATGGTCTAAAGGCAGACCCAGCCAAAGTTGAAGCTATTTTGGATATGCCACCGCCGACTGATGTGAAAGGCCTGAAGAGGTTTTTGGGGATGGTCAATTATCTGGCCAAATTCTTGCCACTCCTGTCCGACATGACAGAACCTTTGCGAAGGCTTGAGGACAAGGACGTCGAGTGGTGTTGGCTTGCACAGCACGAGAAAGCATTTACCACAGTCAAAGAATACTTGGCCAAGGCCCCGGTACTGAAATACTATGATGTTACTGAAGAAGTGACAATCCAATGCGATGCCAGCATAACGGGTCTAGGTGCAGTACTGATGCAAAAGGGTCAGCCCGTTGCCTTTGCCTCGCGAGCTCTGACCGACACCGAAACGCGTTACGCTCAAATCGAGAAAGAGCTCCTCGCCATAGTGTGGTCAACCGACAAGTTCAATCAATACATACTGGGACGCGAAGTTGTACACATCGAGTCTGACCACGAACCACTAAGGGCAGTTTTTACCAAGCCAATACACAACTCACCAAAGAGACTCCAGAGAATGCTGATGGCCCTTCAGAATTACTCCCTGGATGTGCAGTATAAAAAAGGGGAACTTATGTGGGTATCAGATGCACTGAGTCGAGCATACCGCAACACCACCGAAGCCTCCAAGCACGATACAAGGCTGATCTGTACACTTGCCGAGATAGATCATTCAGAAAACCTCTCGATTGCACCATACAGGCTCGCTGAATTCAGAAACGAGATTGCCAGGGACCCAGTGATGCAAAAGCTAATCGGAGCAATCAAGGGTGAATGGCCAGTGTCAAGGAAGTTCTGTACCCCTGAGCTGACGCCTTACTATGACAAACGAAGTGAGCTTATAGAAGACAAGGGACTAGTATTCCTGGGGGAGTGATTGCTGGTACCCCCTTCCCTGAGAAAAGAAATGTTAAAGCAAATTCACCGATCACATATTGGAATCGAAGGGTGTTTACGTCGCGCTAGGGAGGTCCTCTATTGGCCCCTCATGAATTCGGAAGTAAAGGACTTTGTTTCCAAATGCTCAATCTGCCAGTCGTACCAGCCAGATCAGTGCCGCGAGGAATTGCAACCGTATCCGATCCCGTCGCGTCCCTGGTCGATGCTAGGTGCCGATTTTTTTGACCTTGGGCAACAACATTTCTTTGTCCTAGTCGACTACTGGAGTGGGTTCTTTGAAGTCCAGGAGGTTAAGGTGGCCACATCTGCTAGCGTGATAGCTGCGTGTAAAGTACAATTCGCCCGCCATGGGATACCAGACGTGCTTATTACCGACAACGGACCTCAGTTTACGTCATCGGTGTTCAGTGCATTCGTGAGAGAATGGCAGTTTGAACATAGAACTTCGAGCCCCCGTTACCCCCAGTCAAATGGCCGCGCCGAGAATGCCGTGAAGACCTGCAAGAACTTGATGACGAAAGCGAAAGCGGATGGGCAAGACCCGCTGTTAGCCCTTCTTGATTGGCGCAACACCCCAACAGAGGGTCTAGGAACATCACCCGTACAGAGACTGATGGGACGCCGCACACGCACTTTCTTACCAACCCATGAAACGCTCCTGCGGCAGCCATCACACCAGGAAACAGCCACCAAATTAGCTGAGCGCAAGAAAAGACAAGCTCAACAATACAACAAAAAGTTTCGCCCTTTAGAGGCACTAAAGTGTGGACAGGCCATCAGGATGCGGCTTCCCGGAAGGGAGGAATGGAGTCTGGGGACCTGCATGAAAGCCTTGGGGAACAGGTCTTATGAAGTTGAAGTTTGCGGCAGGCGATACCGACGCAACCGTCGGCAACTGCGCCTGACCCCGGAAACAGCACCACCTATGAGTCTGGTAGAACTAACTCCGCCCGAGTCTACCCTCAAACCGGCGCCAAATCTGACAGAGCCAGGACCTCCTCCACCGGAGTTCCATGGCGAGACCAAAACAGAGAGAATGCCACCTGAAAATGAAATGGGAACTGAGCTTGAGCCACAAAGGATTGAAACTCGTCGATCAGAACGCAGACGTCGACCGCCTTTGTGGCATCAGGATTACCATATGAACTGAACATTGAATGACTGAGCCGCTAAATAGTTGTTGGGTTCTGTTTCTATCTTTTTATGATTTCAATGAAGAACAATGTTTTATCGATTTTATGTGATTTGAACAGTGATCGAAACCGAACATTAAGTATTAGTTAACTTTTGAAGGTAAACTTTGTAAAAAGGGGAAGATGTCGTGATATTGCGTTACACGGTCACGCCACTGGGCCGATGAACATTTTCCATATTTGGAACACTTAGGAGACAACGACAACACACGTGGCGGCAGTCGAGTTCGCACAATAAACAACCCTTTTGAGTTCACAGAATCGTGACAATTAGCCTCATTCTTTTTTTGACCTCTTGCTTGGTTAATAATGCACATAACTATTACCTATAAAAATATAACAATGACCCACCACTCATTTCAAACATCACTTTACCACCACACCCCACAATTTTGTTACAGTTTTAACCAAAAGAGTGCATCCACTACCATTATGCAATCTGCTAATTTAAGAAATTGCTGGTGCCAGTCATTTTGCCAAAAATGATGAGCAATTTGAATAATATTGTAAGAAATATACAACTTTTTTTAGAGACATGTTTTGGCATGCTTATGCCATCTTCAATCAATGAGTAACTGAACATGAGTGATTATATAACAGAAGAGTAGATGAATAACATATTTACAGTATGATGTAATACAAAAGCGGGTACTAATTACAGCGTGACAACAAACATGAAATTAAAGGTGTGAACTAAAATGCTAGAAAAGTGTTATAATACTGTAATTGTTTGTTAAGTTCAGGTTTGATCTTATTTATATAAAATGCTTCTTTGAGTTTTAAATCAATTGAGTTGTTGGCAGAATCCAGAATACTAAAGCAAGAAGGAGTATTTGTTCATACAAGAAGGAGATGTGTTAAAATGCTGAAAAAAATAGGCGAGTTTTTATCGCATATTTTTAAGCATTTTAACACATCTCCTTCTTTTAAGAACAAATACTCCCTTTCTTGCTTTAGTATTCTGAATTCTGCCAACAACTCAATTGATTTAAAACTCAAAGAAGCATTTTATATAAATAAGATCAAACCTGAACTTAACAAACAATTACAGCATTATAACACTTTTCTATCATTTTAGTTCACACCTTTAATTTCATGTTTGTTGTCACGCTGTAATTAGTACCTGCTTTTGTATTACATCATACTGTAAATATTTTATTCATCTACTCTTCTGTTATATAATCACTCATGTTCAGTTACTCATTGATTGAAGATGGCATAAGCATGCCAAAACATGTCTCTAAAAAAAGTTGTATATTTCTTACAATATTTATCCTAAATACAATGAATATACTTGCTACTACGTACTATGACCTTATGGAAATTTGAATAATGCTAAAATTGATATGTTAGTCAGACTAGTGTTTATTTATTAATAATTGCATTTACCCCGGTAAATAAAATTTCTGATTTTAAGCAGCTCAAGGAAAACATTGAAACATTAAAGTCCCTTGTTGAAGAAAACTGTTTTTAAAGCTGGTCCTTCACGCTTTCTTATCACCTCCTGCAACTCTGCCTCAAGCTTTTCTACTGGCATGGAGCTAATAAAAGTAATAGAGAAATTTTGAAAGTTGAAGATCATTTACAGGAATAAAGCAAATTAAATACCAGTACACAAGTATACTGCAAGTAAAATGAGGAAAACCTCAATCACATACTATTAGACAAAATTTCTTCACAAAGGCTTGCTTTCCACATACACTGTTAACAACTTTAAATTTTTCCTACAAAAGCAGCAAAAAGGACTTTCTTGACACACATGGCTATAATTTCTTGTCTGTATACTTACCACCTCTGTGGGAATAGTGAACAAGCAGCCGGTACCATGAAGCACAAGCTGAAAAAGGTCGAAACAATGCAGGAATTCAAATAAATCCATTAAAACGAATTAAAAAAGGGGTTTGCAAATTGCATACTCCAGGGTAGTACTGTAAAGACAGGTACATGCACCTCTTTGCAGTTTTTTACCACAAAATACAAATTAAACAGCTAAGAAAACAAGCTTATCAGATTCTTCCCATTTTTCAAGACTTATGGAAGTTTCTTTTTTTAATATTCTTTTGCCATATCTTAGCAAAAATATTGCTATGTAATTAAAATCTCTGACCTTTTTTTTTTCAATAATTCAAGTTTCTGTAAGATTCTGGTATTGTGAAAGATGAGAATGCTGGGAATAGAAATGAACATGCCTTGGATTATTACTGGCTTCTTGTTAAAAGAGCCAATGTGTGTTCCATTGATATCTCATTCCAATTTTGCTATTTCAAGGTCATTGGCTTTTCTCACTTAGGTCTTGAGGGATTTTTAAGACTGCTGGCAGTCTGTTTTTCTTTCCTTATTGACAGAGAGGGCTTTTGGTGTGAAGAAATTGGGTTAAGAGCTGAGGACTAGGTACAATGTAACCCAAAAAGACTTGAAACAAACTGTGGACTCTCCTGTATTCCTCTTCTACAGCTGCCAAAATAATATTTCTATTAACTTTCTAAAATCACTACTAATAACTACAGTAACAGTGATAAGCCCAAGGTACTTATATGAGAATTCTTTGTGACCCATACAATTAATCCTGCAGCAATTACTGAAAATTATAATAATTGCAAAAAGAGAGAAACCATGCAGCCCCAAAAAACATGGCCAATGAGCAAGGCACAAAGAAACTCTAAAAATCTGGAACACTATCTATGACGAATGATCAGTGGCTATGAAATTGCACCAAGAACCCGAGACCGTAAAAATAGCGACGTTACTGACGGTGATTGGAGCTGAAGCTAGGAAAGTTTCCTCGACGTTTACATTTGACAAAGGTAACAGTGACAGAATACAGCCAGTGTTAGAGAATTTTGCTGCTTATTGCCAGCCGTCGAAGAATGTCCCTTTTGAAAGATACAGGTTCTACTCTAGAATGCAAGAAGTGGGAGAATCGTACGACCATTATCGGACAGTCCTACGACAATTACCTGATCGATGCGAATTTGAAACCATTACGGCAGATCAAATTTTATGGGACAAGCTCGTTTTTGGAATTCAGGATTCAAGGGTACATGAAAGGTTGCTTTGCGAAAAGAATTTGTCACTTGAGAAAACTGATGAAATTTGTCAGGCGCACGAGACAATGATTGAACAAATGAAAGTTGTGGGAGGTGCCAGCACTGGGATACAGATCTGGGTGATGTAAATGCCTTTTCTAAAAAGTCGAAAGGAGGGAAAAAGAGGCGTGGTCGATTCCCTAGAGGTGCTGACTCCCAAGTGAAAGAATGTGTTTATTGCGGGCGTATGCATGATGTGTCAAAGTATGAAAACTGTCCAGCATTTGGAAAAAAGTGTAACAAGTGTAACAAGCAAAACCATTTCGCGAACGTGTGTTTTGGATCGGTGCCCAAACCCTCGCAGTGAAGCAATCGTGTCCATTATTTGGAAGATGGATTTTCAGAGAATGGATCTTTAGACGAAGTTTTTGGCGTGGAAGAGATTTCAGCGGTGACTCTTGATGATTCGCAGCTTGTAACATTAAAATTGGAGTCAGGAAATTATCTTCACTTTCAGCCGGACACTGGAGCACAATGTAACGTAGTCCCTTTGCATTTGTATAAGAAAGCGACAAGAGACTTTAATTTGCTTAACGTGACCCCAGTAAGCACGGCGATTATTTTGTATGGTGGGACATTGATACCTATCCTTGGTAGAGTTCGTTTGAGAGTTTGGCATGGAGATTTCAGATGTTTTCTTGACTGTAATCTGGTGGACAGCAAACAGAGGCAGATCCAGGAATTTTTGATTGGGGGGGTCCAAACTTTGGGTCAGAAAGGACTGTTGGACTCTTTGAGGCAAATTACTTCTCCCCCACACCCCCTCCCACCAGTTGCGGTTGCATGTTATAATTCCTTGGCTGCTTACCGTTTATTTGGATTCATTAAAAATATCAGCCAGTTAAAAGTGATATACGATCCTGTCTCAAAGTTGTAAGCATCAGGTTTGATAGGGGGGATCCGGATCCCCCAGACCCTCCCCCTGGATCCACCACTGAGCAAAGGGGTGAGGCCTATACTTGGAAGGAAAGCTTGTCTTGGAATGAAAATCATCAAGTACTTAGACAATGATCAGTTGAATCAGCCCCAGACCTCTGAAGGTGAAGTACATCCCCATGATGCGCCAACCGAGCCTGTTTTGTCCGCTGACCAGTTAGTCAATAAATTCCCTTGCGTTTTCAGTGATGGAGTTGGTAACCTTCCTGGAGAATATCACATGGAGCTAGATGAAACAGTGAAGCCGGTTCAACACCCTCCTCACTGAGTACTGGTTGCCATCCGAGAACGTCTACGAGAGACTTTAGGAGATTTGGAGAAGCAAGAAATTGTAGCTCGTGTGACAACGCCCACAACTCAGATTAGTTCAATGGTTGTCATGCCGAAACCAAATGGTGCCTTACGCATTTGCTTGGACCCTAAGGATCTCAATCGGGCTCTGCAACGAGAGAATTATCCCTTGCCTACCATCGAAGAGGTTGCTTCTAGGCTACACGGAGCCAAAGTGTTTACTGTCCTTGATGTTGCCTGTGGATTCTGGCATGTTGCTCTTGATGAGCAGTCATCGTTCCTAACTACCTTTAATACGCCGTTTGGCTGGTATTGTTGGAAAAGGATGCCCTTTGGAATTAAATCTGTGCCTGAAATTTTTCAACGCAAGATGCATGAATTGATTGAAGGACTGAACGGAGTTGAAGTCATAGCAGATGACTTTGTTGTTGTTGGTTATGGTGATTCATTGCAAGCAGCATCTAAGGATCACGACAAGAGTCTTTTGGCATTCCTTCAGAGATGTGAAGAGCGAGGAATTCTTTTAAACAGCAACAAGTTGAAGCTCAGGATGAGAGAAGTTCCGTTTATCGGTCATGTGGCAACCAGTGAAGGTCTTTGAGCAGATCCAGCGAAAGTTCGAGCCATACGTGAAATGCCCCGACTGGAGAATGTTGCAGGTGTACAGCATATCCTGGGAATGGTTCAGTACCTTAGCAAATTTCTGCCCTGATTGTCAGATATTACCAAGCCTCTCAGAGACCTCACCCGCCAAGACGTGGAGTGGCATTGGGACAAGCCCCAAGAGAGAGCATTTGAGCAACTCAAAGATGCTGTGTCTGTGTCACCGATACTCCGTTATTACAACCTACAAGAGAAGGTTACGATCCAACGTGATGCGTCTCAACGTGGTCTTGGTGCAGTGTTACTTCAAAGTGAGCAGCCTGTGGCATATGCCTCATGAGCCTTAACCCCTACGGAAGAAAACTATGCACAGATTGAGAAATAACTTTTGGCGATCGTCTTTGCCTGTGAGAAATTTGATGCTTACATTTAGGGCCGTGATTCTGTTCGTGTACAAACAGACCACAAGCCTCTCGAGTCTATCTTCTGGAAAGAACTGTGTGTAGCACCAAAACGTCTTCAGAGAGTGCTTTTGAGGTTGCAGAAGTACGTTTTGGATATAACTTACCTAAAAGGAGAGAAGATGTTGATTGCTGATACGTTGAGCCAAGCCCATTTGCCTGACGTTAGGGAAGGTATGTTTTTTATTGGGGGGGGGGGGGTGGGCCGGGGTATTTTAGAAATTTTTTGCCAAAAAAGTCGTGGCCCTCCCACTTTCCGGATTGGATTAATGCATGACCCTCCATAAATGCCTAAACAAAAAGGATCTGACCCTCCCCCCACATCCTCCAAGACAAAAACAACCGGAAGTGAAAATAACTGACCGGAAGTGTTGCTCGCATAACCGTGTCTGCGCACAAAGCAGTTAATTGCGTAGCATTGCACGGCGAAAACTTGAAAATGGGCACGGATGTGCGAGGAATAGAAAGAGGGAAATGCGCTTGTGGAGAATGCTAGGATTTCATGAGGTCAGATGGAGCAACTTGTGGTTATTGTGGCTGTTTGCCGACTCGCCATTCTAAAAAGGATGCCCGCTACTCCTCTGACTCTGTTGGTAGCACATCAGGTGCGGGAACAAGTGAAAGTACAAGTCCAGAGAAGTGGAAAGATGAAGATCTGGGGTGTTTCCCGAACCCAAAGGGCGAATGTACTGAGTTCTCAAATAGCATTTTGTGAGAAAGGTGAGCTTCATAGACTATATAGGCGAATGCCGTGTAAAGAGAGAAGTGGCAAACTATGTAAATTTTGCGAGAAGGATGAGACTACCAGCGCTCCACTTCCAACTCGACGACCATATCCCGACTATGGCAAGCTACCAAACTTCCATTATCTCTCTTGGAGTGCAACTCCCACCGATGGCCGTGAGCCGGATGACTTCCAGCCTCGGGCTCAGATTAAGCGATTGTTTGAGGAATGTGAACTAGTCAGGGGGGACAGTGAGGCTATTCAAAGGTTTTCAGATAAATACATTGTCCCCGAAAAGCTTGTAGCGGAGTATGTTGAGCACCTTACCCAGATAAAAGTGCGCAAGGAGAAGAAGAAAGAGGAGACTGAAACTGGAGCGAATTGAACGGCTGAACCGGGAGTACAATGACATTGACTGGGTCTCCGATAAGCTGTCGTCGTTGAGGGTTGACGAACTATCCTTGTACTTTTCCCATCACGAGATCACCTTCAACGTGAAGAAAGCTGAAAAAGTCACAATGATTAAAGCGCACATTGGTAGCTTGCTGTACAATTTAATGGGGCGTTAACAACCTCGGAAGCCCCCACTCAGAAATGTACAGCAACAAGTGACCTCGTCGCTTTCCGAGGTGGAAACTGACTCGCAAAGTGATGTGGTAGATTGAGTTGTCGGTTCAAGCCCGAGTAGCTCAAGCAACGAGTCGTCACCGGACACTAATTTTATACCAGAGCCCCGCACAGAAACATTACCGATGTCAAAATATGGATGAAAGCAGGCACGGGTCGAGAGAGACATTTACATTAGTTGGGACAAGATAGTTTTTTGACATAATATTTCGACATCTGTTTAAAATGATGTAGATTGATTTAGACTGGTGGCTTTGCTTGTATATATAAGCTTTAGGTTTCTTTACACTTCGTGTGTTTGGTAACAAATAATTAAAAGTCACTAACCGATGTGGAGTAGTTTTTTCCTTGCCAAAAAAAAAACTATGACCCTCCCCCGGCTGCGTATCAAACAGGTTTGACCCTCTCCAATTTGTAAAATATTTACTAATTACCCTCCCCTCCGAAGCCCCGGCCCACCCCCCCCAATAAAAAACGTACCTTCCCTTAATGCCTCTGTTTTTGTCTGAGAGTTGGAAGAAGTTGACCATAGAGCAAACTTGCCTGTGAGTGACGCACGTTGGCGGCAGGTTACCCATGCTTCCGCTAACGATACAGTGTTGAATCAGCTTCGTAGAGTCATTCAAAATGGCTGGCCAGAGAGAAAGTCAGATGTTTCCGAGTGTTTGTGAACCTACTTTGACTTCCATGACGAGTTGGTGGTACAAGATGTACTGGTCTTCAAGGGTCCTTGTCTGGTTGTACCTACTTGTATGCGCAAGGAATTGATGTCTGTTGCACTCTCTACACACATAGGAACAGAAGGGTATTTGAGAAGAGTTCGAGAGTGCCTGTTCTGGCCGCGAATTGCTTCAGATGTCAAAGATTATGTCTCAAAATGTAACGTGTGTCTGGCTTACGTCTCAGACAAAGGAACCACTCCTTCAACATGAAGTAATTTCCCAACCCTGGGCTAAAGTGGCTGCTGATTTCTGTGAGTCCAACGGACGTACCCTTTTAGTAGTATTTGATTATTTCAGCAATTTCATCGACGTTTCCCGTTTGTGTGCTATCACAACACTAGCAGTAGTTCGCGAGTTGAAGGCCATTTTTGCACATTTTGACATACTGGAGATTATTGTTAATGACAATGGTCCACAGTTTGCGTCCAAAGAGTTCAAAGCATTCGCGGAGAGCTGGTCTTTCAATCACATCACCACCTTGCCGAGATATCCTCAATCGAATGGCAAAGCTGAAAATGCTGTGAAGACTTTGAAACGTCTTTTTGAGAAATGCAAACAATCGGGTGTCTCTGAATTCCAAGCTTTGTTGGATTGGCATAACACCCCAACAGAGGGAATGGCTACCAGCCCTGCCCAGCAGTTAATGGGTCGTCGCTGTCGTATGTTATTGCCCACGTCCAAGTCTCTACTAGGCCCCATTATTCATTTCATGACGATGTATGTGTTATGTCTGACAAGAAACGTCATCAGAAGGAATGCTATGATCGACACGCAAAGCCACTTCCTAACCTTAGCCCTGGTGAAATCGTGTGAATGAGACTGCCTGGGCAAAAGGTCTGGACACCAGGTACCTGTCTGGATTTGGCGGGCCCTCGTAGTTTCCTTATCAAGACTAGAGGTGCAGTTTTTCGGAGAAACCGGCGTGACATTATTAAAACTGATGAGACTCCTGTTCCGAGCCAGACCGTTGTTCCAAAGGAAACACCACTGCCCAGTAGTTCTGGAACAGTATCACCTGGACACATGACAGTGCATGTTCCATCATCTCCAACCTCCGAAGTGCCGTCTGCTGATCCGCTGTCCTTCCAGCCCGAAGTGCCCCCAACAGGCGTTTGAAGGTCACAGAGAGAACGGAAATCCCAACAAGATTTCGGGATTACATGTTGATGTGACGAGAGCCCCAGTCGTCCAGCAATTACGTGACGAGACCCCCAGCCATCCAGCGATTACGTGTTGACGTTCTGTGTTTTATTTTTTTTGTGTGTGACACTTTTAGTTTCTTTTTTGTAAGAGGAAAGGTGTGACGAATGATCGTGCACATTATCGTGCATTATCAAATACCCCTATCACATATGTGATAGAATAATTATAACTGTGTATATAGGTTGATGATCTTGCCATTAAATGAGTTCTTTGGTTTCTGCTTGATCAAATGTAGTTGTCCGTTGTCATAGCGCTTGTTACAACTATCAGTGATAATTTAGTGGTTAAAACAGTTTTGAGGTACACCACTGAGTTTAAAAACAAATCACAGTATCACTCCAGATAAGAAACAATCAGAAACGATCTATATAAACATCATTCACCTCACACCACAAAGCAACATCTGAATAGGACCATGCATAGGCTTGATACGCTGTTGAAACAAGAAGTATTCAGATCAGAAAGTTGACATTGAACTTGAACTTCTATCTGCACCTCAAATAAAAGTTTTTCAAGCATCTCTTTGAAAAGTAATACATTTCTGAAAAATGCTTGGGAATTCAATAGATCAGATCCTCATTCAATTCAAAATTACATACAGTCAAGTAAGAACTTGTTCTGGCAACAGAAAAATGTTCAGAAACCACCTGTGAAATTTTCATATGTACCCTTTAGAAGGAAATAACTATTAATAGTTATAATAATTAGTATACCTACTTTCTGCATTACCCATTAGCAAATTGTCTTCAATTATAATGCTTGAAATTCAACTAAGGATGGCACCCAGGTATGGCGCCATTCTGAAAACAACTCAGTAACCTGGCTGCACGTGTAAACCACAATATGTGGTTCACGGGTAGTTGATGATCTTGACTGATTAAAGCAAAAAAACTCATCATTTGAAATCTGAATGTCTTTTGTGTAGCTTCAAAGTGCCCCAGCAGATCACCAAGAGTTTGAAAAAGGAGGAGTGGGACTTTTTTCAAGTCACAGCCAAGAAGCATGCAGGATGCTAGACAAGATCCAAAATGGCAGCATCTGCAGTCAAAGTTTTCAAACATTTGAAGGTAATTTTTGAAGGTTGGATTTATCTCTCTTTTCATATATTGAGAAAAAAAGTCTTATCATTTCGGGTACACACTTTTTATTGAAGCAAAGTATAAATTATGTCAATAAGGCAATGTGGTTTGATGGTAATGGTTTATCACAAAATCCTAAATTCCAATTGAAGGGGTAATTCTACAGGAGGAAGTAATTATTGCATATTATTGTAAAAAAGGGAGAAACCATGCAGCCTCAAAAGCATAGCCAATGAGCAAGTTACAAAAAATCTAGAAACCTGGGAAACTATCATAAGCTTGCAAAACAAAATCATTACAAATTAAAGAAGAAGAGCACAGGGATTTATAAAGACTCTATTCACAAACACTGAAATCTTGGTCCACAGAAACTAGCAACAAAAAAAGGGGAGAGGGGAAGGAAATTGGCAACAATCTGGGAGACAGTGACAAAGGATGGGAAAGAGGTAGAGGCTCCCTTCCCTTGCTTTTTTCTATGGCCCCCCACAAATTTTATAACTTGATAAATTGTCAGAGTATATTTAGCACCAGATGAAGTTAGGGGTTCATTGACAATCAGGTATATACTTAGCAATCTCATATTCAGTAGAGATATTGGTTATTGCAGTGGAATTAAAAATCAATTTAACAAACCTGCATAAAGTGGTATTTTTCAATTTTTTCCATCAGCACTGGTATAATAACTTAATAAACAAAAAAGTCACCAAAAACAGAAGCAATAATTAGTAGTGAGTAATATCACTACATACATATAATAATTAAAATGAGTTTCTGATTAGTAAAGAATGGTTGACTGAAAGGCAAAATGATTTGTGACAACTTGTCGAGTTTTGCTTTAAATGTGGCAAAATATCTCAAAAAATCTATTCTGACCAGAAATTTATGCAACACAGCAAAAGGGCTATAAATAGTAATGCCAGCTCAGTTTTTGACAGTTTCCTGGCTTTATACATCTTTTCAAAGAAACTAGGCCAATGTTTGCTAGACTCTGAATAAATGTACAAGCAGGGGTATGGGCTTACACCTTTGCTGACATTGAGATTTTGTCAACTTAAATCATAAATCATTGTTGGATTGCCAGTACATAAAACAAATGAAACTCACTCATTCCAGGTGCAGCCATTGTAACTCTGGAGATGACAACTTGTGTTATTCCTTTCACAGCAGCCTTCTTCGACTTTCCTACTGGGTTGTTGTTTTCATCAAATACTAAAATACCATCTAAAATTTCTCTGCAAAGAAAATTGAAATTCAATGCAGCAGGGTACAGTCTAGCTGCCCAGCAACGGATCCCTCATTAGAGCTAATCATCAATCACAATAAATATCAACAATGTCTCATGGCATCAAATGAAACAAACTGCAACTGTAAACTACAAGTTATATGAAGAGTCGAGGGTCAGATGCTTCTATAGCACGGGCAAACAACCCACCCTGGAGATAGCATTTGGGCTTGCATCATCCCAAATATAATTTTTAACATAATTTTTTTATTGTTTTGAAAACCATCTTGCATGATTATGTTGTTTCTTACCTTTGCCTTGTCAGAGGAATGTTTACACAATTGGCAGCAGCAACTGCTATAAAGGGAACCCATCGGGCAAGAAGAGGCGGGGCTGACTGGATAATAAACATTATCCATTAGTCACCAATAAGACTAGAATATCATTTAAATATCTATTTTCAGTCTCTTTGTGTATCAACATTGCATAACAACTCAATAACAGGCCTATACATTAGGAAACCAATTCAGAAAAAATGATTATGATAGTTCAGTTTTCCTTTCTTAGTGAACTAGAAGGCTTCAAGAAAGTAACTGAATTGTTTCCAAAACATGCCCAACCAAATCAATAAGTTGGTATCATTGTGGTATCATTTGTAAGTTGGTATCATTGTGGTTTCATCACCAAATCAAAGTGGTATCATTGGTAACTATTTTCTCACCAGAAGACTGAAACTGAATTTTACATTAAATGTCACATTTCATTTTCTTTACCTTCACAAGAGAATTGAGTCCTACAGATACAGCCACAGCACTTGATGTTGCTGATACATAGGCAATACCAATCTGCCTTTAGGTACAGAAAAGCTTTTTTAAGGACTAGTAGACAAGTTTATAAACACAAATTGCTAGATGAAAACCCATCAAATTGTATGTAAAATTTGTTAATTGTCCTTAAATATAAATATTTCCTCAGATGGTGAGAAATAAAATAATCCAAATAAACTTATCTGACAATACTTGTAACGTGTTCGCTAAGACAGACAGTGAAACACCAGAGACTCTAAACACAACTTTAATCTTGTAAGCCGAGTGCACATCAAGCGAAGCGAACGAATACATCCGGGAACTCAGATGTAAGGTAAACTGTATAAATTAACTCAACATACATAAATTAACATCGTTACAATACTCTCCTCACTAAAAGGAACAAATGAGTAACATTGAACCACAAAACCTCAGGATGAAACTCTTGACTGTTCAAACCCTTAAAGTATCCAGCTTCAAAATTTCTGCTTACAGTGCTGTTAAATTATTCATTAAGGTCATGAGAATAAAGAAAAACACCCCAAGAAGCACAAATTCTCCTGATCAGAACCAGAGGAAATGTCCAGAGAACAGTGTAAAAGGTTAAGTGAGCTTGAGAAAGAGGATGTTATTTGTTGGTAATTATCTACTTACTTTCCAGTTACTGTTGATTTAGCATTCCTATTTGTGTAGTTTACTAGGGCATTGAATGACTGGTTGATCCACTGCCAAAACACAACAGCTGGGACAGTCCTGTCACAAATCACAGATTTCAAAACTGAACAGATGTAAAAGGATTATATACAGGACATACTTAAGTAATCTTTTTTTTAAACAAAAAAGGTTCTGCCATTAAAGTTGTGTTGGAGTTTGCATCTTGTACATGACTGTACCTGCCAGTAAAGATGTGTATGGCACAAACAAATGGTCATACTGTGAAGTGAAAGAAATTCATTCCTTGTACCATCAATAACAATTCCGTAATAAACAATTAATCAAAAGTTTATGAATGACATAAAGAATGCTTTCATTTATCAAACGTATTATCTTAACATGGTACAGATTTTCCCAGTTCACTTGAATATTTTTCCAATATTTAACAATTAAAACAGTTGATAATGACAGTTCCAAAAGTATCTAGATGATATCAATTAAAAGCAAAATGAAAATTTACATGTCTTTTGACTAAAAGCATTACAGACCTGTACCACTGTAACATAGCCCCTGTTATTGCCATGCCACCAGGCACCTGGAAAGACATACGACCCATGAAATTCATTCGCTCCCCAGTGTCTGGATGAAATGCAGAGTCCACCAGATGTTTTGCATGCCAGAGATCTTCAACAGACACTTTGTTTGTCTTGCCTTGTCTGTAAGTTAGTTGTACACATCAAACACGAGTCAATTAAACATACTGGTAATAAGTTATTAGGATAATTTATTTTGTTCATTACATTTTCTAAGCATCAAGGCTATTAATATTGAGTTCATAAACAATTGAGAGGGTCCCCTACACCCCTTTGTTAAACTCAGCCATGTGAAAGTATTTGGCTTTTTGTGCATATCCAAAACTCTTTCATGTTTATGTGAAATTTGAGACAATCACATTGAATCAATATTTTTACTTTTTCTAGTCTTGACAACTGAGTCCTATGCTACAAAAGATGAGGTAATAGCTTCCTATTTGTTTAAGAACTATAATAAGTGGTCTGTTTTGTAACTTTTAGTGATCCATATCAAGTCCATCTCCTGTCAAAACTTCTGTCAAAACCTAACCACAGCAACACTTACATTTCCGAAAAAATAAAATAGCCAAAATTCATCATGTAAAATAATATGGCTAATGAAACATAATTAATTCAGCTCTTAATTCACCAGTCACCTTTGAATAAAAAAAATTTGTTCACATGGACATGAAAAGATCTTATTATCTTCAATCACAATTCAGGAATAAAAAAAGCAATCAAATCACGACTCACGAGAAAAAAAATCAACCAATCATGCTTCATGTAAAAAGTAAGGGGACCCTCAATTTATCCTTTATCTGTATATAACATTTGATGATCAAGTTGTCTGTTTCCAAGTAATTAGCACAGAACAAATTTCTTAACTAAACTGCATCGACAAAAATTGTACATGTACTTCATAATGTACAAAATTACCAGATCCTTGAGCAACCTTGTGCATATACTGTTCAAAATATTTAACAATAATTGGAAACATCTTCCTGGATTTCTTATTTGGTACAATGTATCTTATTTGGTACAATACACACACCTGTAATCTTCCATAAGTTCCTTTGCCTCATCCAGCTGTGAATTGCTATAAAGAGCTTTCCTCCAGTCTGTGATTGCAAAAAAATGTTTAAAACGTCCCCAAAAAGTGGACTGATCCCATTGTGGAGCATCCAAGTTGACTTGTCCAGGTATAGCAAGGTCTGTTGTCATCTTTCTAGTCAGTAATGATCTTTATAACTGATCTAAATAAAAGAAGTTTTAGTGGGACTTAGAAAAAAAGACAAAAATCATTTAAAAGAGGGCACTAAGAAGTTTGTGATAATTTCATATGGCTTTCCTTCACAGATTTTGTTTCATTTGTCAGAGAGGGCCAAAGCAAACTTCCTTTGGTTTATGGTTTGGCCTAAAATTAGTGTATGGGACTCTGGGTAGAAGGGTTTATATGGTGTCAAGTCCCGTATGGGTGGTTGCATCATATTCCATTTGTTTTGATGAGATGAAAAATAGACTATTTTATGTTGCTGCCCCAGAGTGTGCACGAAGTTTACAATGCTGAGGACTCTACTCAGTATTTAAAAAGAAAAAGGGAAGAAAGAAGGAAACCAATCAGTAACAACCATGTTGAGCTGTTCCTTCCCCCTTGTACCCACATTACCTTGTACCCACAGTACCCACAACATGCATATCAGGAGGGTGGGGGTTGAATTGGAAAAGTTCCCGACTGCCACTGTGGGGTAGAAACATCTGCTTCCTGCTGCACTAGATGTACAGAGTAAGATTTCTTATAGAAATACCAGTCCGAGTAGAGTGACTTAAATAACATAATTTAAAGATCGGGATCTTAATGAGTATCAACTCGTCTGAACTATTTTAAGCGTCAGCTTACTGTGTGAGTAGACTTAATTGAGACATATTTGTGGATTTCTTATGACAATGGACTATGTGAAGTCGCGACGATCAGCCAAACAGAATCTTTTAAAACTGAAATGAGCCTAAGAGGTAGAACTAGGGGCACAGATTGAGAAGTGGCGTCCTTGTCCGAGGTTGTTTCTGAAACTATTTTGGATATATCAACAAAGTTGAAATGGTAAATTGGCCACCGTAATGATTACAAAAGCTGACGTTTCTGACCTTCGTCGGAGCGAAGGGCTAACGCTCGAAACGTCAGCTTTTGTAATCATTACGGTGGCCAATTTACCATTTCAACTTTGTTGATATATCCAAATTATTTCGTTACTCCCACCGACGCAGCCCCAAACAGTTTCTTTCGAAACTATCAGCCTTTAGTCATTTGTTTCTGAAACTGTTAACAATTTAGTCACATATTCTACTGAGAATTAAAAATTAACATACCACAAAGATCGCTAGAGTACCAGCTTGTGCGCACGGACGTGTGTAAAATAATTCATGATCGTTCGCTCGTTCTGTTTACCTCGTGTCCCATTCACCGCAGGCTCCTTCGGTCGTTTAAGGTAAAGGAGGATTAAATGGCGGGATCGATTTACATCGATTTACATGATTTACACCACAACTTACCTGCACATGCAGAATAGCCGCTGGCCATTTGTTGGTGTGATTGAGATGGACCTCAGCCACGGCGGAGTTCGAGAGGAGTATCAAGAAATTCGCAGTGTTTTTAACAATGGAAGAGACCATTCTGGTATCACATCCGTGCTCTTTGATTCTGTTGAAGAACTGGTTTGGACAGGGAATCAGTCAGTAAGGAAACCTACTCTAATGATTTATGGTCTCACTTGTATTTAGGTAATTGGTAACTCATATCAACTAAGTTGAAATAGTAAATTGGCCACCGTAACGAATAAAAAAGCGTTACGGAGGCCAATTTAGTATTTCAACTTAGTTGATATAACCAATTACCTTGTTACCCCCACCGACGCAGCACCACAGTTTCTTAAGAAACTTTCAGCCTTTATTCACTTGTATTTACAATACCTGAAAGAAGGGCTAGTGCCTGTTTTTGTTTTTTTGTTTTTTTGTTTTTTTTGTAAGGCTGGATGAGTGATTTTGGCACATCCTTTGAATATTTCTTAAATCAATTTCCTCACGTTATTTCACATATCGTTGCGAGGTCAAAACAAGATATTTCTCCAGATTTTATCAGCTTTTTAAAAATACAAACTTTGTGATGATGGACCTGATTGTCCCAGACAGGGCTCGACACTAACTTTTCAACTTACTAGCCAAGTGGCTAGGGACATCTTAGATGTTTTTAGATGTTACGACAATTTCAGTCTGTTTACTAGCCAAACTGGCTAGTGGAAATTGAAAACCACTAGCCAAAACTGAATTTCTACTGGTCTGTGGCTAGTGGGCTACCATTAGTGTTGAGCCCTGCCACAGGCAGCCCAGGCTCTATCACAGGCTCTTACACAGTGGATTATTATAGAGTTTGTATAGTGGTTCAGTTGGACTTGCTTTTGAGCTCCACAAATTCAAAGTTGTGTGAAATAATCAAAGAAATAATGTCTTACCTTCATACAGAGTAGTCTGTTCTGTTCTTGCCACGATTTGAGGCTGTTTTGCTGTGTTTCAGCTTAATGTCCTAGCACTACCAAATAAAAAAGGGAAGGTAGGAAAGCTCTCTCACACATGCTTGCCAAAATTGCTTGAAAAACACACTTAAATACTTTCCCTTGAATCAAAACTTGGCAGCACGAAAGCCAAATAGTTGCCCTTCAAGTTCACCAAAACAAATCCCACAAAAAGTTGGGTTGTCGAGCAACCAACCCAGCAAATATCTCAAATTGACCGCCACTTCAACGCCATTAGAATGCGCGTCGGTCAAATCCTGTGCAGTCAAAAGTCCATTGCGGCGCGGTCAGCCTGGACACTAGCAAAATTAGGCCCAACAGGTAGCCCCACGATATGAATGATTAGTCAGAAATAAATACCAATCCACATGTGGAGGGAATATTTTGCTAAATGGCTTGCTATTTTGCTAAACATTGGCCACAGTTGGCAAGCGTGTGTGAGACAGAGCTTTCCTACCTTCCCCTTTATTTGGTAGTGCTAGGATGTTAAGCTGAAACACAGCAAAACAACCTCAAATCACGACAAGAACAGCAGAGACTACTCTGTATGAAGGTAAGACTTTATTTCTTTGATTATTTCACGCAACTTTAAATTTATGGAGCTCAAAAGCAAGTCCAACTGAACCACAATACAAACTCTATAATAATCCACTGTGAAAGAGCCTGTGACAAAGCCTGTGACAGAGCCTGGGCTGCCTATGGCCTGCTAGATATCCTGTAAGACTTGTTTTTAGTAATGTTGTTCAACCTAGCATAGCTCTTTCTTTTCAGTGTCATTACTTTAAAATCTTACTTTGCTTGAAGGGTTACTTGGCCTCTTATTTTGGACCAGAACTTCAGAAGTACACGTCATTCAAAGTTCACCATAGTGAAATCCGTCACATGACCATCCATGACCATGGAATACTGTCTCTCTCGAGTAACAAACTATGCTTCTCAGCTCGTTCTGGCCTCGGAATCTTTAACCTGAGGTGAGTAATAGTGATTGGCACCTTTATGATTGAAAATAAATGCATTAATGTGGACACATAAGATGAGCAAGACAGAATCAATGGCCCTGGCGTTTTGTGCTAATAGGAAACTACCAAGGAAATGTACTATAAATAAGTCAAACTCAACTGAATTGGCTGGTGGATCATAGATATATAGGAACTGCTCATTGAAATTATACAATTCTTAGTCCACAACTTGCTTTTATTTTCCCTTTTTGAAGTTGAGGCAAAGTTTTGAGAGCAGACTGATGAGGGTCTCTTAGATGTTTGCTAAAATATACAAGTGTTACTTCTGACTAACAGGACTTCTGCTTTTTTTCAAAACAGCGATGTTTAACACTGGTTAACAAGTAAAAATCCTTTGTTAAGTCCCTATTAAGGAACACAATCACTGCACATGAACAAGTTTATAGGCTTTATATATTGTTACACATTCAGGGCTCGACACTAACTTTTCAACTTTTACTAGCCAAGTGGCTAGTGACACCTTAGATGTTACGACAATTTCAGTTTGTTTACCAGCCAAACTGGCCAGTGGAAATCGAAAAATACTTGCCAAAACTGAATGTCTTCTAGTCTGTGGCTTAAGTGGGCTACCATTAGTGTCAAGCCCTGACATTCTTATTTTCTTTCAAGACTGATTCATTTTATTTTAATCTGAATATTTTTAAAAAATCTGCAGTGGCTCTGATCTGTCAGACATGCAGTGTATGTTTCAGAAAGATGAGACACATTTGTGGGTTGCTGGTCATCAGGGAGTGATGTTAGATGTTGACTTGAGAAAAGGAGGGATAAGTAAAACGGTAATTTGTAAAAACATGCTTTCATTCCTTAGACTCATAACTAGCTCCCCAGCAGCAGCATTTGCCTATGTATCCTACTATATTAACATCATCTTGTAGACTACAAAACAGGCCATCTATTTAATAAGGTAAAAACTTTTTAAAATATTTCAATGTAATGCAAATGCTAGGGGAGGGGGATTCCAACCACTCCTTCCCCTTCTACCACGGTGTGGGTATGAGTTTGCGTGTACTTCTGATGGCTTAACTTTGGTTGGTTGAAAGCATAAGTGTTATTACATTAAGTTTTTCCTTACCATACAATTCAGCGTGTTTCTCTTTGTTCTATTAGATTGAAGTTGATCCTGGCATTGTTGTGATGAAACAGTCTAATCGTTACCTCTGTTGTGGTGATACATCTGGCAAGGTTTGTAAACATTACTCTGGCAGTCACAAGGGATTTTATTCTTGAGGCAAATGTTGAAGAGTATTTGAAAAAGATTTTCTCATCAACATTCACCGTATGTTTTGGATAGTATTTGTTGATGAAAGTTATGCTTACTGAAATCTGAATTGTTTGTCTCCAACTTCTCTTGATGTGATGTCATTACCAAGTATGATTGTGGTATTAATAGACTAAGTGTAGTCATCATTAGGTTGAAGTTAATTTTTCTATACATGACCCTAAATGGCACAATTTTCTGCTATAATTGAAATCCACGTGCTTCACTATCATGTACAAACTGCTTGGGCATTTTGTTGATACTGGACATTTTGAATAAGAAATCAGGATTAAATATTTACACCTCTTGTCTTTGTTTAACAGGTGCGGCTTAGGGATCCATCCTCTCTGAAGTCTGAGCATGTGTTAGAGGCACATACTGGAACCCTGTCAGATTTTGATGTATCAGGAAATCTTCTTGTCACTTGTGGGTTCTGCTCTAGGTGTGATGCATGCTTTTTTTTCATATTCTTAACTTACTCTCAAATTGTTACCAGTACTCTAGGTTTTCATATTGTAAGGGAAAAATCTTATGATCATTTCTTCATTTTTTTTTCTTGGTAGAATGGGGCATTTAGCAATAGACAGATTTCTCATGGTGTATGATCTTAGAACACTGAGAGCTATTCCACTTCAGGTAAAATATTTGATATACTTTGAATACACTTGTAATGTTTTAAATGTTTAGCTTAGAAAATATCAGCTGAAGTTAGTTATTCCTTTTCAGTAATACCCTTATCTATAAAATTGCACAACAGGATTAAATGTTACCACTGGTGATGTGTTCAAACTGTTTCATTACGGTTACTTCAGGTAGTAATTAAGAGATGTGAGTAACTGCTAAGTTGAAATCTCCTCAAATGACTAGCAAAGCTAAAAGTACTCTCATTAAGAAGAAGATGATTTGCAATTAAGCATGTTTCCTGAGACAACATTGAACAGTAAAACTTTAGAGCAATGTTTTCAATTAGTGTAATCAGTTGCAGTTAACATGAAATGATCACTAAATATTTAGTTTCATCCATTCCCTCAACTGAGATACCAATGTGCACTTATGATAATCCTTTTCAATATCAGAACCTTGTCTTTCTCTTGCCTATTATAAGTTGTTACCAATTCAGATGTCACTGTGCAAGTTTGTATTATGTGATTAAATGTATATCATAATGGTGTTTATCTCACTGTTAAGGTTGCCATTGATCCATTGATGGTGAAATTTGTACCTGCATTCACCTCAAGAGTAGCAGTAGTTTCTCAGGTCAGTTCAATTTTTGGCTCAATTAAGGGTATCTACTTTAGTTTGGTACGTTTTGGAACAATACGTTTAGCTTAGAAACTGAGGCTTAGTGGTAAGGCTCTGAGAAGGAGACTTCTGCAGGGGTTATCTGGTGCACTCTGTTATGCACAATTGGAAAAAGGTTTACTACACTGTAAGTGCTTGACTGTGTGAAATAAATGTATCTGATTGTTTGTAATGGCCTAACGTAGTCTCTGAATATTTCGTTTTTTTAAAGTAATTGCCAAAAGAAATATGTAATCAAAATTCAAAAAGCAAAGCAAAAGGTACTATCATGATTGAAGAGCTTATTTTTGTGTTGAAATCCTCAATATTGTGTTTCTTAATAACACTGTCTATGAAATGTTTCAAATAAACACCAAATTAGTATTATGATGGTGAACTCTCTGAAGTTATTCCAAGAAGATATCTTTTACAGGCCATGTTCACCACAGAAAATTGTCACATATTAATTTAAAAATAAATAATGGTGCCAAACAAGCAAAACATGGCTTTGATTATAAAATCACTTTTTCTTCATTTAGCCTTTAAGTTTCTTTTTAATTAGTTTATGACTTGTCATTAATGTTTGTCACTTAACAGCACTCTCCTGCTTGATTATGTATCAGTTGCTAACAACATTTCAGTTATACCTTGCTTAGGTATATGAAATGGGTACTGACCTTTTATTTGTTTTCTGGATTTTATTTTAGAATGGCCAATTTCAGCTTCATGAACCAGGTGGTCTTGTAACACAGTCATCGATGATGGTGTACCATGTTAACACTCATGGCTCTTTATGCACCACTTTTGACATTTCTGCAACATGTCAGTCCATGGTATTTGGAGATGCAGGAGGTAGCTTGTGCATTTTAGACCCCATGGAAGGAATAAGTATTACATTGCTCCAAGCTGTCACTGTTCTAGTCACTACTGGCAACCCTGGGACAAATTTTGTTCACTAAATTTGCAATCAGGAGGTCACCAATTTGGCAGCCTTTGTGCAGCAGTCATGATACAAGTTGTAATATAATGACTGTATACAATGTAATTATGGTGTGAAGTCAATGTGAGAGGAACATTTTCATCAAATATTACTCATGCTCCATTGCTTTCTTCCATGAAAATTTGCCCTTTTCTGATTGCCCATTCCAAGTATTATGCCTGGAGATGATGCATTAATCTTCAAGAACCAATGCCAGCGATACTGCTAGCCCTAAAGACAGGGGTGTGATCAGCAGTTTAATACATCATTTTGAATTGAACAACATGTCTAGTAATTGGGGCAACCATTTCTTGATATTAAGTCACCAAATAGCCTTTTTGAAAGAGGTAGAGCTCCAGGAGCCCTGAATTAGTTTCATTAATCAGTTAGAGTGATATGTGGAGTATTTCTGAAATTGTAATCAGTGCTATTACAAGTTGTCCGCATGAGTGTGTTCTGAATTAAATGTCTTTTAACGATATAGTCCTTCTTTTCTTTATTTCCAGGAAATACACATCTTTGGGGGGACACTCAAGAAAAAGAAATTTTATTTAACATGTACTCGCAGGAAACAGAGTTCGCTACTCCTGTTAGTACAAGAGACCTGTGTCTGCTCATTTCTGGTTCACTATTAAAGTCCCTATTCACCCTCAGAGGTTTGTACATATTTCGATTCTTTGCATTATCAGGATTAATCTCCAAAAAATTTTTTTTTGATTGATTAAATATTTCCCGAGATATGCCACCTCAAAGTTCGCCCTTTGGCCATGCCCTTTTGATTTGGCTGGGCTGAGTTAATAGTGGTAACTAAAAGTCCCTCATGACATCATAGCAAGAATGTCTTTCGATCGACATGCCTACATTCACTTGAACATGCCTTTAGACGAATCTGGTGTATTTGAGCAACCAGCAACCACGCAACGAGTTGGCATTTTGACATCATTTTACAGCAATAGACACACGTTCTTATACAAGAAGTTAACGTTTGTTCTTGCTGTAATGTCACTCTGCCCAGTAATTCTCTCCTGGCCAAGTCAAAAAAGGCGTGGCCAAAAGAGTAACTTTGAGGCGGCATATCTCAGGAAATATTTAATCAATTGTAAACATTTTTTTGGAGATTAATCCTGATAATGCAAAGAATCGAAATATATATAAACCTCTGAGGGTGAATAGGGACTTTAAGACCTACTGTTGTTACCATAGAATGAGAAAACAAATATGTCAGTTTATTGAATATCTGCATTGTACTTAAAGCAATACTCTTTCAAATATCAACATGCTGTGTTTCTGCCATTGGTCTCTCACTCATTAACTAATTCCATCACACATCTTGGTGGACATATCATTTTACTTAAATCAATATGTTTGTCATATTTTGAGTTTTGCTTCACATTTTAATTTCTAACCAAAAGTAAATTTTGCAGTTTGTCTCAATTTTTCAACAGAACCACACATTCACCAAGATTGCAATCACCCAAAAAAGAAACAAGACTGTCAGTTGCTACTAGTTAATATTCTAACTCATACTATGGAGTTGTTTGTGTGGCAGATTCCTCATCTTCATCCTATGGCCATTGATGATTATTCTGTTCCACTCTCTACATTTCCTCTACCTATGCCAAAGTGAGTTGTTGTGTTTGTCGTAGTTTGAGATCTTTCTGGTTTTAAATTTTCATATGGGCACAATAATATTCTTTGAAGTAAATGAAATTGAAATTTCAACTAGTTTAACCACAGAATCACAATACATACATTACATCATATGTAGAATCACAATACATACAGTCATATGTAGAATCACAATACATACAGTCATATGTAGAATCACAATACATACAGTCATATGTAGAATCACAATACATACAGTCATATGTAGAATCACAATACATACAGTCATATGTAGAATCACAATACATACAGTCATATGTAGAATCACAATACATACAGTCATATGTAGAATCACAATACATACAGTCATGTAGAATCACAATACATACAGTCATATTTTAGAACTGGTGCACTTTGATGAACATCCGAGATAAATATTGAGATCTTGAATTTGTCACTGCAATGACCTCATTGAGAAATGAGCTCAATTTAAATTGTCAAACTGGCTCTTGAGACCTGATAAATGTGAAGGAATATGTTATTTAGTCGATAATAAAACATGGTGGTAGGTTCTACCATATTTAGCAAATGTTAGCCTCAGTAATCCACAACTGATTTTCTTACGTTATTTTCTGTAAAACTTATCTCTACTAAGGGGTTAGTACTGTTATTGAGAAGATACCAGGGTCTGCAAGTGTTACAGTATTTATGTGACAACATTTTGTCTCCACAGCGGGCCACTACTTTCTGACTGGCCAACAGAAAATATGGTGTTCGAAGACAGGTACTGGTTAAACCACCTATCTAGAATGCATTATCAGTTTTAGTGTCCATGATCTACGATCAGTGGGGGAAGGAATGTCCCATGGTGGCTTCTTCTCCCTGCTTTTGGGTGTGTAGGTGATATAAACTTGAATGATAAGAAATATGTGGCTGAGTTTTTAAGAAAAACTTACTAGCTGTGGTTGTATTGCCTTCAGTTCAAGCTAGACTCGTCCAGAATGCACTATTTTGCAATATTATGACAACCAAATTTGTCCCAGGCCTAACGTGGCTGGATCGCATTTGGCGTGAAGTTCTTGTGGGATTTTGCAACTTTCGAAAACCTCGGAGAGTTTTATGTTTAAAAATTCTATCTACTTATTTAAGCTGTAAACCCCATACTTTTTGAAATGAGACCATCAAAATGGTGGTGTATCAGTAGTGTGTCGACCGACGTGTTGGCAGACGGGTTGTTGGGATTGGATTTTTTAATTATTTTTACCAAAATGCAGAATGTCTATGTGTCCAATCCTTAACAGGCCTACTCCACCAATTGAACCCGAAATTCTCCGCACTATGGTTGTCAGGCACTTCATTGGTTATGCACCTAACCCCGGCAGCAGAAAACGAAACCAGGTATTTTCTACGCTAATTTGTATTTTACTGTATGATGGTGGTAATCTTTTTCTTATTTGTCAGTTTTGTCACGTCTTGTCATTCTAGGTAGCATATCCGCTGAAAGATTTATCAATGAATTCTCAAGAGGAAGAAAACAGTGTGCCAGATTCGCCCATGAACAGAGGTATTATCGGGATATCTGGAGGTCTCGCCCCATTGCAAGTTCTCCCTTATCACTTTTGCAAATTCATCCCCTGCAAGAAAAAACAAAGTTCGCCCCCAAAGTCTTTCAGTTCGTTTCTTACAGCATACGTTATTCTGTTGAAATCGTAAGATATTTCTATCAATTTGAAATTTCAAAGCGAAACCATGACAAAGTTCAATCAACCTGTGAATCACCAGCCGCGTTACTGACGCACGACTACTGCATGAGTGATGCAAGGGCGCTACATCACTCCGGTGTCTATCTTCCTGGTTTGGCGCTATTATGCTAATATTCGTAGCAAATTTCAAAAAATATTTTCATGATATGTGTCTGCGTGATAGAAATCTCCAGCTGATAATCTAATTTTTAAATAGTTATTATGGAAACTTCTCCTTAGATAAAAATGGACGACTTTAGAAACTCTCAGAGTAAAACGTGACTTTCCTGCCGTTATCATTTACACTCTTACAAACTACCTACTGATTGCATTCAGATGATGATCCTGGAAATGTTATACCAAAGCACTACAGAAGAGTAGAGATCAAATACTCAAAACTTGGTGAGTTACATGCCTCCTTTATATTGTTCTTTTTTTTTTTATGGTTTATATCCATCGTCGTTTGTTTCTATAGGCGTTCAAATGTAATCTTTGATTTCAGGCGTTGAAGACTTCGATTTCAAGCACTACAACAGGACATCATTTGCTGGTTTGGAGACGCACATTCCAAATGCTTACTGCAACGCCATGCTCCAGGTATAGAGTCTTGACCGACCTGCGAGAACAAACTCGTATCATTGAGGAAGAGAAATCTATAAGATAAAGAATATTAAGTGGATAACCCTAGAATTAACTAATAATGGAAGAGACTCACCTGAATTGCAAATGATGAGTAAAGCAAGTTTTTGAATAATACTTCATTAATACAGTTCCTTGGTGTTCATGTGCTTAATTCAGTCAGTTGTCAGTCAGAAACTTATTTAATCAGAAGTCTTCGAGAGCCACCGACGCCTCAGCGGTTTTCCTTTTAAGATTAATATAAGACTCATAAACTAGCATTTGATCATTGTGGAAGGTCCTAGGTTCTTGGCCTTGTTAGTCACTCAGACACTAAGTGCGTTATTTCTACTTTTTTTCTTCTTTAGCTCTTTTATTTTATCGAACCCCTTAGAGTTGGAATGCAAAACCATTTGTGCCATCGAGAATTCTGTATGGCGTGCGAACTTGGTTTCTTATTTCACATGCTGGACATGTCCTCTGGACAAACCTGCCAGGTGAGACAAGTCGTTTTTCTTTGCTTTATGTTCAACGGGCATTGTCATGGAGATAGGCTTGGCCAGTTCAAGCACGAGAAATATCACTTAAATTCTCAGTAGAAAGTCTCAGATGAGAGATCTCTGTGCCCTGAAACCATTTGAGGAAATAGAGCATTGTGCGGGAGATTGATACTTCGTAACCTGTTCGTATGTTGTGGCACTGCAACCATTTCAACACTGTTATCCCTTATGATGTGATGTCTGCCTGACAATGTTTTATTGAAAAAAAACCTCTGTATTTCTTTTTTTGGCCTAAAATTGCTAGTTTTTAGGTATCACTTTCCCGGAATTGTGAAAGAAGTTGTCTCTTTGTCTTTTCCTGCGTCATGAATATATATTCTAGCTGAGTTTAACGAAGCTGACTGTGTTCTTGTCGACTCGTAGGCCAACAACTTTCTCCGAGCTTTTCGTACCATTCCTGAGGCAGCAGCGTTGGGTTTAGTCATGAACGATGTTGATGAGTCCTTTGGAAATGCTAATTTTCCCCGCTTGATACAAAGCTGGTTTAGATTTGTTCTTCAACAGATGCATCAGGTAAGCGCATTGAAGTTCGTTTGCGGAACAAAGTCCGTTTACGTGGTCACGTGATAATGTTATATTCAACAAGCTTATCTAAATTCCTATTATAAAAGATTGAGATGAAATATGTAGAAATAATCTTTTACAAGTTAAGATTGGGTGTTTTTAATTCCCCTTCCAACAGGACACTCTTGAACCACGTAGTGTAACAGATGGAGAAAAGGACGATACACAAACTACGTGAGTACCAAATCACTGAACACATGAAATGTCTTGATAGCTTGTTTAAATCGTTGGAAACCCATTGGTTGACGGATGTGTCTTTACGGATTGTGCTTCGCAGTGTTTGAACACAAACAATGGAAACAAATGCACTTAATGGCTGTAGGATAATTTCTAGAACTTGGCTAGCATGAAATCGTCCACTTCAGTCTCTAACCCTTGTCTGACCCACTGCTGACAATTATTTGTATATTTTAATCAATATCTTCCTAAGCGTACGATTGATTTCCTTTCTGTTTTGCTATTATTATGTAGGACTGGCAAACCTCAACAGATGTCTTTAATCCAGCGACTGTTTGGATCAAATGTACAGCTACTTAGTCGCTGTCGCTGTGGCAAAGAGTCCAAAAGAGATTCCACCACATTGTTGTTTAACTTAGAATACCCAAAAATGTCTGACGGTAAGATGGCGCTGAGCTACATTTAAAGTCACTGTGTATTTTCGACTGAAATTGAAGACTAACCGCATTTGAGGGAAGCTCTGATGTTTGATGGCATGTGTTTCCCTTGGCTCTCCCTAATAGAAAGCCTGCACGACAGAATCAACGATGTCAGCCTCAACGTGGTTCTGCTCTATTTCTCATAAATTATTACACAATAAGCTGTGTTACTCTATCTTATTGACATTCGACGGGTTCTGGATTATTTCCCTATATTTTTGATGAAAATTAATCGTGATACGTTTTGTATTTTCAGTGTTTAGATCTGCTTCAGTTTTACTACCCCTGTTTTATGTCTTAGTCTATTTGATTACCTTGACTGCTTGTCAATTTTCTTTTGTTTTTTTTTTTTGTGATTTTAATCTTAAGTCTGAATTTGATTTTATCCTAAACATAATCGTGATTTTAAAATTTTGATTTAATTGTTAGAAGACGAAGTAACAATGTTCCTTTTATCGTATGTCCAGAGAAGCAACAATCTCCTGTGAGCTTCGAGTCAGTGATATCGTCAAGTTTGAGCCGAGAACAGAGTATGCAGGCTTGGTGTGATCAGTGCTCGAGATACCAACCTACAGTAGGTTTTACACACTTACTTGTATAGTTTATTGTGTAAAGGAATGCAGTTGTCCAGAAGTGTAAACTTTAAGCAAGTGGAACCATTATGTTGCTTGATGTCGTGATCAGCATTGTATAATATACCTTCATACATTTACAGTTGTGGTGCATTTTGTGATCATATTTTGTATCAGATACAATAAAATATATGAAGTTCATATATTTTGAACTGCGGTATTAGATACATATGATGCACGATCCTCGCAGTAGATAGCGCTATTTAAGCAATAGCGAAAATCAGACCTGAAAAAAAAAAAAAAAAATCAGGCCTGTACGGGATTCGAACCACTGACCTCTGCGATACTAGTGCAGCGCTCTACCAATTGAGCTAACAAGCCAACTAGGAGCAGGCCGTTAAGTTGACTCGTAATAAACCCGTGAAAGTGATAAATCAGATACAATAAAATATATGAAGTTCATATATTTTGAACTGCGGTATTACATACATATGTACAGTACAGGCCTGATTTTTTTTCAGGTCTGATTTTCGCTATTGCTTAAATAGCGCTATCTCCTGCGAGGATCGTGCATCATTTGTATCTAATACCGCAGTTCAAAATATATGAACTTCATATATTTTATTGTATCTGATTTATCACTTTCACGGGTTTATTACGAATCAACTTAACGGCCTGCTCCCAGTTGGCTTGTTAGCTCAATTGGTAGAGCGCTGCACTAGTATCGCAGAGGTCAGTGGTTCGAATCCCGTACAGGCCTGATTTTTTTCAGGTCTGATTTTCGCTATTGCTTAAATAGCGCTATCTACTGCGAGGATCGTGCATCACATGCATATTTTGTATCTCGACACTTTTGGTAGATGAAGATAACGTGCAGTGTGGATGCATTTAAATCAGCTTTTAAACTAAAATGTACTCTTCGAAGTAATACATGGGAAATGTTTCCTCGTTTCTAACTTTCTTTCCTCGATGAAGGTTCAAATTCGCAAAGTTAAGAATCTGCCGGACATCTTGGCACTAAACTGCGGTATGGAACATGCCAAAGAAGTTGAATTTTGGAAAATACAGCAGCAGGTAAGTGCAATTGAACCTAAATACAGCAGCAGGTAAGTGCAATTGAACCTAAATACAGCAGCAGGTAAGTGCAATTGAACCTAAAGTAAGCGACAACCTGGTTAGGCCTTAAGGAGTCTGAACCTAAAGGACATTGGACATTGGACGCCTAGTCGTTTTACAGCCACAACACCGTAATGCAGAAATTAATCCGCAACTTCAAAACGCGTTTTGATAATGAGGCATTTGAAGTCATTCGTGGATGAGTTTTGAGTCGCTCGTAAGAAAGAATTTAATCATTGTTTTAGGTCTGTAAGACCTTTACTAACCCGACAACTAACCCCCGATGTTGAAGTTGAATAATGCGAGTTGGTCATCTACACTGCATTATCGCTGACGAGAAGATCCTTTTACAAAGATTCACAAAAAATTGTCATAGCAAAGAGGAGATGGTGATTGTTCCTTTACGTGAGTTGATCACCAGAGAGAGTTCCCTGTGAACACAAACATCCACAATGAAATCAAATGAGTTGAATTCCTGTATCTGCAAATATGAATGAAATCCTTTGCACAATATGTGACTTCAAAATCGCATTAAAGCATTACAATAAAAACCTTTTCTCCCAGTTGCTAGATCCACCAAAAACTGAAGAGAAGCCCATTGCCCTTCCATCTTCCGCCCGTGCTTGTCGTTATGGCAACGCGTGCTCCAGATCTGACTGCAAGTTTAGACACGATAAAGACGTTGCATCGGAAGGCGGGTATGTGTAGTGGGCGGATATAAAATCTTGCAATAAAACGTAGCAATTTGTAGGATGATAAATTATGAGTTGTCAGAAACCACCGACGAATGACGGGATAGCGAAGTGAAAGGTACATAAAACAGGAAGTTTTCCAAATTGTCCCCTTTCCTTAATTGTGGGCTTGTTAATATTATTTACGACCGCTATCAATCCTCCAAAGTCAATAGAAAACTTTGTGTCGCCCAATAACTCTGAATCTCAGACTTTCTCATTTGGTTGTTGAAATTTTGCTATTGCGAAACGAAAGCGAATGTTGTTTCAGCAAGAACTCTATTGACCGAAATGGTTTGTTTTAATCGAAATTCAGCCTATTTTGTTACACCCTTTAGAGAGCATTCTTCTAAACGGCGCATGGATCTCGCATATTTTACTGACCGGAACGTCTTTAAAAGGAACGTACGGTCTAGAAAAAGTTTATCTCAATTAGAAGACTTTTTCCTCAGGAGTTCGAAAATAACTGCCATTTTGTCTAGTTTTCTTTTTATTAGCGACAAGAGCGCTTCGAAGTTGCCCATTTTTACAACTTTCGTGGTTAGAAAAACGCCATCTTGGATATTACGTCATTGTGACGTAGAAATAGTCAAACTTAGTTCGGCACTTTGTCCTTGTTGACAAGTTTGACCTTTTGTGACAACAGTTTCTAATACTCCCAATAGTTGAAATGAAGTGAACTGTCCTGTTGTTGAATGTCAAAATACATACTAAAATTCAAAAGGAAAAGGTGTAAGCCTCTACAAGCTACCGGAAAGTGAAATATTAAAGAAAAGTTAGCCGGCAAAAATGATCCGCGACGACGGCTTGCCGAACCCTATAAAACCTCAGAACTTCCAGAACGAAGACTTCCAGCGAGACATACAGGCATGTAAGTTTTCCTTGTTGACCTTCGCTTCGAACTGAAAGCTATGCTTACCTTTTCCATATTCAACACAGCTCTCAGTTATTTATTCTACGAGTTTTTCAAACCATTTTATTGTAAGCGAATTAATTGAAACTCGTAATGGTGGTACACCGTATGTGGTAAATTTTCAGTCGCCACCCTTGACCAAAGCCGATTTACAACATCATGCACTTTTCCAAACGGTGTACAAATATATCTTGTCTTTCCTAAGTCTGTTATGAGTCCATCGAGTAAATTTTCTTTACCCCAACAGTCACATTCTCCTGCGGAGAAAAAAACTACATGACATTTAATACATCGCTAGCAAATTATCAAGACAAACACGTTTGCGACTAATACAAATAATCCTTCGTCAGGCAGGCGCCCATATTTTACTACATCATATCGATTGGACACGATAAAAATAACATGAAAATATTTTTGTCTTCGAACCAACTACTTGACGTAATTATGCAGTGCTTATACTTTAAAAAGAAATCGAAAGTTTCATTTTAGCTTCAATTATATTGAAGTAATTTCTAATGTAAACACTGTATGACAAAGGCGATTTTCCGGCGCGCGTCGAAAATAACCACAGGTGACCCAAGCTCTGTCACAGGCTCTTTCACAGTGAATAATTAAAGAGTTTGTTTAGTGGTTTAGTTGGACTTGCTTTTGAGCTCCGTAAATGTAAAGTTGTGTGAAATAATCAAAGAAATAAAGTCTTACCTTCGTAGAGAGTAGTCTGTGTTGTTCTCCTCGTGATTTGAGGCCGTTTTGATGTGTTTTGGCTTGACACCCTAAATTACCGTGCATAAAATACGGGAAGGTCGGAAACTTCTGTTGACACATGCTCGCCAAAATCGCTCGAAAACAACACTTAATACTTTCCCTCGAATCAAAACTCGGCAGCACGAAAGCCAAATAGTTGCCCTTTAAGTTCACCGAAAAAATCCCACAAAAGTCGGTTTGTCGAGCAACCAAACCAGCGAGAATTTCAAATTAACGGCCGTTCGGAATTCTTCTAATGCGTGGAAAGAACTTCTTGTGCAGCTGAGAGACCGTTAATGCGCGGTCAACCTGGACCCTAGTCGAATCTCCCTCAACGGGTCCTCCCCATAGTCTTCTAACACCAACTCTTCACTTATACTAAGGTACCCCGGGTAAACTCATCGACTTGACTAGATCGTCGATACTGTCCATCTTCACTGTTTTCAATGGATTTTTACAAATATCGTCGATACTGTCCATCTTCACTGTTTTCAATGGATTTTTACAAATATCGTCGATACTGTCCATCTTCACTGTTTTCAATGGATTTTTACAAATATCCTCTTACCCGGGGTACCTTAGTATGTGTGAAGAGTTGGTGTTAGAAGACTATGGGGAGGACCCGTTGAGAGAGATTTAACTAGGTTCCAGGTTGACTACGCATTAACGGTCTCTCAGCTGCACAAGAAGTTCCTTCCACGCATTAGAAGAATTCCGAACGGCCGTTAATTTGAAATTCTCGCCGGATTGGTTGCTCGACAAAACGACTTTTGTGGGATTTTTTCGGTGAACTTAAAGGGCAACTATTTGGCTTTCGTGCTGCCGAGTTTTGATACGAGGGAAAGTATTTAAGTGTTGTTTTCAAGCGACTTTGGCGAGCATGTGTCAACAGAAGTTTCCGACCTTCCCATATTTTATGCACGGTAATATTTAGGGCGTCAAGCTAAAACACATAAAAACGGCCTCAAATCGCGAGGAGAATAACACAGACTACTCTCTATGAAGGTAAGACTGTTTCTTTGATTATTTCACACAACTTTACATTTACGGAGCTCAAAAGCAAGTCCAACTAAACCACTAAACAAGCTTTTTAATTGTTCACTGTGAAAGAGCCTGTGACAGAGCTTGGGCCACCTGTGAAATAACAAAGCTCCACTTCTCACAAATCGCGACATTTCAAACATTTTAGAACGAAAAATACTACGTTGAAGCTAATTCTAAGCAATAAAGATGAAAAAAAAAACTTTGCAAATTAAAGGTCAATGTTGAAACAAACAAAATTTAATTCATAACAATTAATTTCTGCCTTTTGTCAGCGTTAATTTTGGCAGCTAAGTGTTTGTAATCAATTTTGTCAGTGTTAACGCATACGAAGAATGATCTTCAAGTCTATCATTTCTAACTTGTTGCGTACCAACTGGGGCTGATCTTAGTTCCAAATGGCTCGAGTTCCGTTATACACCGAAGCTGGGTTCCTGTAACTGCAAAAATATATAGTTCGTCTCATTCCGAGGTAGCAGTGTAAAATGAATCCGTAGCGGGCACTGCGGTCTTCTTTAGCAAAGTAACTCACTCCACAGCTAGGATTTGTTTGAGGAAAAAACCTTTGCCTTTCCTTTCGAATTGAGTCGGTGTCCTAGTACATTTAATTCGTAGGAGGGATAGATTCTCGTTTTCCGTAGGGTTCTCTTGACAGTTTCCGCAAGAGAACCACTCGCGATTTCCAAGATGAGAGCGACTGAGCGGATCGACGTTTCTTCTTGAAATTCATTTTCTTGACTTTTTCTCTGTCTTTCTCCCCAACAGAAGTATCTCCTTCTCCTGAAGACGAACCATGTTTCGTTTGAAACATAAATGGATGTACTACATCCTCTCGCTAGATTAAAATCCAAGTCGAGAATTCAGTAGTTGGCGCCCCCATCGCTGCACTTTTCCTTGTTTACATCCACTTCAGCAAGGGATATAATTTAGCATGTTTGACTATTGCTACGTCATAACAAAGATGGCGGATTTCAATTTTAAAATGCCGATTTTTGGAACGTAATTGTTCGCAACTAAAACGCTTTTAGCTTAAATGAATAACCAGTTAGGACAACTCAAGCAAGGAAATTTTGATCCAAGTAAACTTTTTCTAGACCGTACTTTCCCTTTAAACTGCACGGTGTCACTCTTTAGTGGGGCTCAAAACGGTTCAGTTCCAGCCGGGCGAAGAAGTAAACTTTTGGTATTCTTTACAAGTTCACTGATTTTTCTGTTCTACGAGTGATTAAGTTTATTTTTCACCAGACGGGTGGAGGTTCCTGATGACGAAAACCTACATGGTTGGGTTCCACTCTCGATAATGATATCGCTTGACTCCGGTAAAATGCAAGTGACCAAGATTGACGAGGTACATCTATTTCTAAGCTGTCAAATGAACTGGGGACACTTCGTGGTGTTATTGTTTATTTTACTCTAAGAAAACAAGAGAACAATCTTACAGTATCTTATATTTCTTTTCACAAATAATAACAAATCAATCCTCTGCAAAACGCCAAGCAATTTTGTGTCTTCTGTTACTCTCAATGCTTGATGATAGAAACCAAACCTTTGTCAAACAAAATGCAACTCAGGGAAAGGTTTACCGGCGTAGGTTAACAATTCTTTTAGACAAACTCTCCTCTCCATCTTCTGCACTAACATTAGAGTTTCTGATGCGGGTGTTGTAATCCGATTTGTTTGATGAATTTTTCCAGAAGCTTCGTTAAATGGCAGTTTGCGATAGGAATTTCTCTTAAATAAGGGGTCCACAAAGTCAGTGAAAAAATGCCATGATATCAAATGAACTCCATGTTGCTGTGCAATATTAATATGTTCAGCAAGAGATCATGGGAGAAGAGGCGCACCTGAGTTTGTCACTGATGTTCACACCATATTTTGACGCTCTGATCTATTTAACAATTATTCCACTCGCGCTTGTTGGATATGAGATGATAGATAGCCAACTCGGCGCTACGCGCCTCGTTGGCTATAATCATCTCATATCCAACAAGCGCGAGTGGAATAATTGTTTTATTAAAAAACGTTAAATTAAATTATTAAATTTTATTAAATTTTACTAAAATTTTAGCTCCTTTTTAATTTTAAGCTGACACGTACGCTTGCCATATTTGTAGATTATGTTATATTGGCTGATATACCATAATGGCTAAGCCAATAAAAAGTCTTGAATTGCATTATCCAATGGTCAAGTTTTTAATAATTCTGGTTATAGTTCACCACTAAATTTTCTCCGGATCTTATTGGTTTAAATCCATCACGTGACGCGATAGTGTTCATCCGTGGAGAGACACTGTCAGCCCATGGTGCCCGCCCGCGGAAAATACCCGAATGGATAGTGCCCGTCCGCGGAAAATACCTGGATTATAGTACTCATCCGTGAAAAGTTTTGAATAGTTTGACGGCCGCGAAGTTAGGCAGATCGGAAAAACAGTGACTTTTCAATTCTGACAGGTATAACGTATTATTTAGCCAATGTACGGTTGCGAATTATTGACATTTGTGACAAGCTGTAGGCGCGGAAGAAAATTTAGTGGTGAACAATAAAAACAATAGAGTGTTTATGTCTCGGAACTATTGGTCTGATAGTTGCCCCTTGGAAATTTGATGTTCTTAAAACTAGCATATTTGTTTTAAGAGCATCAAATTTCCGCGGGGCAACTATCAGCCGATACTTCCTCGACAGAAACACTCTATTGTTTAAATAGAACCACGTGATAGCAAATCTGTTTGTTTTAAATAATAAGGAAGCATAAAAGAAAAAAAGTTGCTAGTTGTGACGTCATCTCTGTCAAGAACCAATCATGTAAGTAAGAACCAATCAAATGTGTTTACCCCTCAGCTTATTCTAAAATTTTCTTTCTTTCTTTTGGTTAAATTATTACTTTTTTAGAATCAGAAAGTAAGATGTTCGGAAAATGAGGTCGTGTACGACCTGTTGGCGACCGTTGGCCATGTGCAGGACTTCAAATCGGGTGGAAACTTGCTGGCTCACATTCATGTTGGTAACACCTACCACAGCCGCAAAGAGGTGTGGGCGACTCTCAACTGTCCCTAGTTGTTCGTGTCATATGATTGTAGTGATTAATCATTTTTCACATTTAGACTGAGACATTTCGTGCTGCCTCTTGTTAAAAAAGACTTTTTTTCTGCATAAAATCCAAAGAAGTTTTTGAAGAACCAGCACCAAATCCAAATGCTTTTTTTTTTTTTTCAGGGCGTAACATGCAGTCAGTGGTACCTATTTAATGATTTCGCCATCACTCCCATATCACCAGTAAGCTGCAATCTTTTGGTTTAATTCTATCGATGACAAACAATATATTTTATATGATTACGATTCCAAGAATACATCGTACAGACAGGGTCATCTGCGGAAAATAACACATACGCAGATACGTCGCTTATTCCTTTGATGAACGTATTCTGATAAGCGAGCAGTGCATTGTCTTACGAGACGAAAAACGCAGAGCGACACGTCGTTGCGACACGTCATTGGGCAAGTCTCAGCGACAATTCCTTTCATGTGAAAATCTTTTCCTTTATCAAGAATTTTTGTTGCTGCAACAATGAACGGAGTGATCATGAGTGAGACCATGAATGAGAGCAACTTGTTTTGGAAGCAATACACACATAACAGTTTGTCGTGGAGACCAGCTAAAGCGACTTTCACTTTCTGTGTGGAAGTCTCAATGAAATGACCTGGTATTTTTATCTCTGCAGAATGATGCAGTTCATTTTTCGTTAGACTGGAAGTTACCATGCGCTGTTGTTTTTACAAGGAGAGACATAAATGGTCGTCATGAAACCACAAGTTAGTAGTAGTTATGATTTAGTTTGTTTGATGTGATTCACTTCAACTCATTTTTATTTTCCTTTGTCACAATAGTCCGTCAAAGAATCGATGACAGTGTTTTGTACCAAGATGTGTCCCTTGTCAGAAGAGGCAGCGTATCCCGAGAGTTCACCCCTCTGGGGCCTGATGAGCTGCCGAAAGAGGGAGATCTTGTGGGGTTAGACGCAGAATTTGTCACACTGAATCAGGTGCAAACCATTCTCAATGTTTTTTCGAAACAGCTCTCTTGAAGTCTTGAACTGCTCGTTGTCTTTGAGGAACTTGAAATTTTCTTTACATTGTTCAATAGCAATTGAACGATCATTTTGAAGTTATTTGTTTCGTTATATATTTTGTTTATTTTTTTTTTCTAAATCTCAGCGGCCGGGATGTTCGGAAGCCGATTGACACCGATCGTATGTTAACTGCTTTTAATAAACCTACCCGATATCACGGCAAATAAATATTGATTAATAGTGTTCCAAAATTGCTAATAGTGTTCCAAACAATCCAGATTGAAATTTTTGGATCCCAAGTGTGACTAATCTACGCTTGTTGTCATGGTCCTTAACTTTTAAAGATAGTGGGGAAATTCTACCGCGGTTAAAAAACTAAAATATGTACAATTCCTTGCGTGTACTAGCATTAAAAATACAGTGAGGTCGGGATTGATCGAATCTTATTTTTCCTGGGGGGGGGGGGGTGTGCTATATACAGCTGCCTCAGCAGAACCTTATTTGCCAGCTTATTAATTTTTTAGGAGGAGGCAGAAATAAGAAGCGATGGCACTCGGTCAACCATAAAACCAAGTCAAATGAGTGTAGCACGTGTTACTGTCGTCCGAGGGTAAGAATGTTAGGAACGTAATGTTTTTTTACCTTCGCGTATATTCTCATTCTATTTAGTTAAAGAACAGCACTTTCATCCGACAACTAGAATCTCAAATATTACTTTGGTTTTTCCACACTAACATACACTGATTAGTAATGTGACATCCTCATAATAAAATTAAAAAAATAAACAGTTTTTAACGTGGAGAAACACTTAGCTAGAAGCTAGTTTAAAGGTTTTCCACCAAACAACTGAAACAAATAATTCAAATTGAAAATAACAGTATTAAGAATCTCAACTGGCCGAAGGCAAACCAGTTGGCTATATTACAAACATGGCCGAGGATTTGAAACTCGGGGCTACCGTGAAACAAATCCAAGTAGTGACCAGGGCGGGACTTGAACCCGGGAGCGGCGAATCGCAAGTCCGACACGCTGACCACTCGACCACGCTGCCTTCTCACATCGTAATAGTACATTACATAGTGTCAATTTAATTTACGACCCCGCCAAACAAAGATCCCCTCCCTCCGTTTCCCCCTCCCTCCGTTTCCCCCTCCCTCCTTCCTTCCCCCCCCCCCCCTTTTTAAGGAGTGTATATATCAACTGCACGGCGGCTAATCCCTATTGTGCATTTTAACGAAAACTGTTCGGTCTGTTTTATGTTGAAATTGTGTGTTACTCATATTTTTTTCTGCAGAGATGGACAATTGGCTGGTGTACCATTTATTGATGACTACATTTCAACCACAGAGCAGGTTAGTCTCATTTCTCCCTGATGGTAGGCTATTGAGCTCAAGCTACTGCCATTTAAACAGGAGGCTACTGCCATTTAAACAGGAGGCTTACTGGAGTAACAGTTGTCCAGATCTCATTTTCTTCCTGAAGCTTAGTAATTTGTAATTAGTGTTTCTTCCACGACACGACATGAATGGCGTGGCGTGACGTGACCCAAAATGCCTGCAGAGTGCGATTTAAGATCCATCCAGGCGTACTCCTTGATCTGTGGTCAGTATGTCTTCCACAGCATGTGACATGGCGAGTCACAAAGAGTGTGAAGAATGAGAATTGCAATCTGTGTTGTCGTCAGGCCATAAAAGTTGGGCGGTTTGTTGCGGTTCCTTGCGCCGTCTTAAAGGAGCTGAGATAATAGGAGGTTAAGGCAATACGCGTCTGCTTATAAAATGGACTATTGGTTGGTTCCATTTTTGTCTTTCAGGTTGTTGATTACTTAACCAAGTTTTCAGGTATAAAACCAGGGGACTTGGACGCAACAATGTCCTCCAAACATCTCACCACACTTAAAACAACCTATCGCAAGCTGAGGGCTTTAGTCGCAAGAAAAGTGAAGTTTGTTGGTCATGGCCTGAAGAAAGACTTCCGAGTCATAAACATATTGGTACGTAATGGGCATTTTGATTTGTTTCACGGTGCGACAAGGTCATGAACCATTTACCTTTATACAGCCATACTACTCAATTATTTTCTTTTATTGATTTTTTTTACTTCTATTTTCTTGCTTTTGGTTTGCTGATACATGTTGTCGTCATTGTTGCTGTTGTTATGTTGTTGCTGTTGTTGTGTTGATGCTGTCATTTCTCCGTTCGTCGTCATCTTTCCTTCTTTCAACGCTTTTTCATTGAGGTAAATTTGTGTTCTATAAACAAATTATTGTACTTTCTAGGTTCCAAAGGAGCAAGTATTTGACACTGTGGAACTCTTTCATCTGCCGCGTCAACGATTCATCTCCTTGCGATTTCTGGCCTGGTATTTTCTAGGTAGATCTAGGAATGCTTAATAACTTTGTTCCCTGATATCTTCTAATATTTAACGTATACGATCAACGGACTGACTTTGGTTTACCGATGGAGTGATGGTTTGATTGATTGATTGATTGATTAACTGATTGATTGACTGGTTGACTGATTGAAATATTTATATATTCGTTGATTGGTTGACCGTAGCACGGCGATTAATCATATTGTGCTTGGAAGCTATGCAACTGAGCTACAGAAATGAATAAAGGCTGATAGTTTCGAAAGAAACTGTTTGGGGCTGCGTCGGTGGGAGTAACGAAATAATTTGGATATATCAACAAAGTTGAAGTGGTAAATTGGCCACCGTAACGATTACAAAAGTCGACGTTTCGAGCGTTAGCCCTTCGTCGTAGCGAATAGGGGAATTGTGGGTTGTGTGTGCTCTTAAAGACAGAGAATTGAGCTACGTTATTGGTGGGAACATGGCAACGAGAAAAACAAGAATAAATTAGTAGAATGAAAAGCGTTCGCTGCTCCCTGTGAGATTTAGACTGCCGGTTTGAAAGATGAGCTTTTGTTCAAGATTTTTACGGCTTTCCGTGCTACCTAAGTGTAAGGAAAGATCGCAGATTGCCATACGTTACTTAGAATGATTAGGTAAATTAAAATGTCTAGCGACTGGTTTCGATGTGTCCTTGTCATTCCTTTCCACGTCTCAAAGGTGTTCTCGGAATCGGTCACCTAGTCTTCTGCCTGTTTCACCGATGTATATCTTTTTGCAATATGTGCAAGTTATGCATTGGCGGAGGTGCACGTGAAGTGATCGGTGATCTTAATGGATTGTTTAGGTCCCGATATTTTATCAGTGTTGTGAATGAAAGGACACGTTTTGCATCGTGCACGAGCGCATTTAAAAGTGCCTGGTTGGTCATTAGTCTGAAAAGAACTTCTGACCAAAAAATTGCCTATGTTTTGTCGCGTTTGAATGAAATGAGCGGAGGCTGCGAAAAGATAGTTCTTGTCTCTGGATCGTTTTGAAGTAATTTAAAGTTTTTTAAGAATGATGGATTTAATTGAGTGGTTGTGAGGGTGAAACGTGAGAGTGAATGGAATGCGGTCGGAATCTTCCTGAGCTACAGAAAACTCTGTGGTGAGTTAGGCCATTACTATCTTCATATGTGACACGTGTCCTTCATACTGTAAGCATTAGCATCTTTACCATGAGATCCTAGCTCATCATAGAGTTTTTAGTTGCTCAGTGGTAGAGCAACAGAGCGCGGGATCCCAAGGTCTGGGATTTGTAATTATATCTCTAATTTCTAATTGTCCCTAACATCTTATTTGTTTTACTACAGGGTTAACAATCCAGTCCGAAACTCATGATAGTACTGAAGACGCCAAAACAGCTTTACAACTTTATAGGAAATACGAAGAATTGTCTTCAAAAGGAGAGTTTAGAAAAGTTTTGAAACAGCTGTACGAAGATGGAAGAAAGTCTGGATGGAAAGTCGAAGAAAAAGATTTTTAATACCGCTTTTTAGCTTGGAGCAAGATCAGATGTTTTTTCCACTATCTATTAACGACGACATTCCGTATGGCTCGAAACAGTGTAGATATTGACAAGATATTAAATAATTTATCAAATGCATTAGTTCGCTTTCGTTTTCTTTGGGCGTTAAAGACAAGGAGAGAAAAAAAGCATAGGTTGTGAGTGGGTGAGCAAGGGAGTAAGTGGGTGGACAAGGGAGTGAGTGGATGAGCGAGGGAGTAAGTGGGTGGACGGGGAAGTGAGTGGGTGGACGGGGGAGTGAGTGGGTGAGTGAGGGAGTAAGTGGGTGGACTGGGGAGTGAGTGGGTGAGCAAGGGACTAAGCGAGTAAGAGAGGGAGTGAGTGGGTGAGTGAGTAAGTGGGTGGACAAGGACGTGGGTGAGCGAGGGAGTGACTAGGGAGTGAGTGGGTGAGCGAGGGAGTACGTGGGTGAGCGAGGGAGTGAGCAAGGTTGTGAGTGGGTGAGCGAGGGAGTAAGTGAGTGGACAAGGGAGTGAGCAGATGAGCGAGGGAGTAAGTGGGTAGACAGGGGAGTGAGTGGGTGAGCGAGGGAGTAAGTGGGTAAGCAAGTGAGGGAGTGAGTGGGTGAGCGAGGGAATAAGTGGGTGGACAAGGGGTGAGCAAGGGAGTGAGTGGGTGAGCGAGGGAGTAAGTGGGTGGACGAGGGAGTAAGTGGGTGAGTGGGGGAGTAAGTGAGTGGACAAGGGAGTGAGTGGGTGAGCGAGGGAGTGAGTGGGTGAGCAAGGGAGTGAGTGGGTGGACAAGGGATTGAGTGGGTGAGCGAAGGAGTGAGTGGGTGAGCGAGGGAGTAAGTGGATGGATGAGTGAGTGAGTGAGGAGTCGGTGGATGAGGGAGTGAGTGGGTGAGTGAAGGAGTAAGTGGGTGGATGAGGGAGTGAGTGGGAGAGCGAGGGAGTAAGTGGATGGACGAGGGAGTGAGTGGGAGAGTGAGGAAGTAAATGGGTGGAGGAGGGAGTGAGTGGGTGAGCGAGGGAGTCAGTGGGTGAGCGAAGGAGTAAGTAGGTGGATGAAGGAGTGAGTGGGTGGACTAGGGAGTGAGTGGGTGAGCGAGGGAGTAGGTGGGTGAGTGAGGGAGTAAGTGGGTGGATGAGAGAGTTAGTGGGTGAGCAAGGGAGTAAGTGGGTGAGTGAGGGAGTAAGTGAGTGGATGAGGGAGTGAGTGGGTGAGCAAGGGAGTGTGGGTGGATGAGGGATTGAGTGGGTGAGCGAAGGAGTGAGTGGGTGAGCGAGGGAGTAAGTGGATGGATGAGGGAGTGGGTGAGTGAGCAAGTGAGGAGTCGGTGGATGAGGGAGTGAGTGGGTGAGTGAAGGAGTAAGTGGGTGGATGAGGGAGTGAGTGGGAGAGCGAGGGAGTAAGTGGATGGACGAGGGAGTGAGTGGGAGAGTGAGGAAGTAAATGGGTGGAGGAGGGAGTGAGTGGGTGAGCGAGGGAGTCAGTGGGTGAGCGAAGGAGTAAGTAGGTGGATGAAGGAGTGAGTGGGTGGACTAGGGAGTGAGTGGGTGAGCGAGGGAGTAGGTGGGTGAGTGAGGGAGTAAGTGGGTGGATGAGAGAGTTAGTGGGTGAGCGAGGGAGTAAGTGGGTGAGTGAGGGAGTAAGTGAGTGGATGAGGGAGTGAGTGGGTGAGCAAGGGAGTGTGGGTGGATGAGGAATTGAGTGGGTGAGCGAAGGAGTGAGTGGGTGAGCGAGGGAGTAAGTGGATGGATGAGGGAGTGGGTGAGTGAGCAAGTGAGGAGTCGGTGGATGAGGGAGTGAGTGGGTGAGTGAAGGAGTAAGTGGGTGGATGAGGGAGTGAGTGGGAGAGTGAGGGAATAAGTGGATGGATGAGGGAGTGAGTGGGAGAGTAAGGAAGTAAATGGGTGGAGGAGGGAGTGAGTGGGTGAGCGAGGGAGTAAGTGGGTGGACGAGAGAGTTAGTGGGTGAGCGAGGGAGTAAGTGGATGAGCGAGGGAGTAAGTGGGCAAGCAAGGGAGTAAGTGGGTGGATGAGGGAGTTAGTGGGTGAGTGAGGGAGTAAGTGGGTGAGCGAGGGAGTCAGTGGGTGGACGAGGGAGTAAGTGGGTGAGCGAGGGAGTGAGTGGGTGGACGGGGGAGTGAGTGAGTGGGTGAGCGAGGGAGTAAGTGGGTGGACGAGGGAGTGAGTGGATGAGCGATGGAGTGAGCAGCTGGATGAGAGAGTGAGTGGGTGAACGAGGGAGTGAGTGGGTGAGCGAGGGAGTGAATGGGTGGACGAGGGAGTGAGTGGGTGAGCGAGCGAGTAAGTGTGTGGACGAAGGAGTGAGTGGGTGAGCGGGGGAGTGAGTGGGTGAGCGAGGGAATAAGTGGGTGGACAAGGGAGTGAGTGGATGAGCAAGGGAGTGAGTGGATTAGTGAGGGAGTAAGTGGGTGGATAAGGGAGTAAGTGGGTGGGCGAGGGAGTAAGTGGGTGGACGAGGGAGTGAGTGGGTGAGCGAGGGATTAAGTGGGTGGACGAGGGAGTGAGTGGGTGAGAGAGGAAGTAAGTGGGTGAGCGAGGGAATAAGTGGGTGGATGAGGGAGTGAGTAGGTGAGCGAGGGAGTGAGTGGGTGAGTGAGGGAGTAAGTGGGTGGATGAGAGAGTGAGTGGGTGGGCGAGGGAGTAAGTGGGTGGACGAGGGAGTTAGTGGGTGAGCGAGGGAGTAAGTGGGTGAGCGAGGGAGTGAGTGGGTGAGTGAGAGAGTAAGTGGGCGAGTGAGTGATTGTAACAATAGAATTCCGATCTTGATCCGATTCCTGGTGTTAAGTTCTTGCCGTGACATTACAAAAGACAATAAACATCTCAAAGTGATTTCAGTGTCACACCGATGCATTATTTAAATAAAAACTTTCCTCAGAAACATCTCATTAGAAGTAATTTGCACATCATGGAAGCTTTGACGAATTTTTTTTTCTTTGAAAAGATACCATTTCATAGTTTGAACAGCGACTAATGCCGAAAAGAGCCGTTAAATTTGCGAAGTGATCAAGCTGCGAAATTCTTAGTGTCACATAACGCTATCAAAGTTTAGAAAATAAGGAATCATCAAACCTTTTAAGATTTTATTTAAGTTAGATATTAGAACAGCTGATAAAGTTTCGTCCAGTGATAAAGCAAGGTTGAATTTCTAAGCTTTTGCTTGACACGGTATTAAAATGGCGGCTGAGAATGATGTCACTTAGGTTAAAAAAGTGACATCCGCTGAGATTTTGCAATCTTAACAGTCCTTATATGAGAATAGGTACATATATAGCTGTTAGTAAGCCCTCAGAAGACGACCATAGGCTTTTCATTGCAGACCTTGAAGACATGTTCTTCAGCTTTCGGCCGCCATTTTTGTGCCCCTTCAAGGGACACAAACGTGGCGTCTCCTTACAAAGCCTGAATAAATTGAGTAATTTGATTTTGGAATCAAACTTCTAAATTATTCTCTAAAAATTACAATATTATTGCGATGAGATACACGTTTGGGCCAGAAAAATTTCATTTAATTGTAGAATAGTAAAATCCCCCTGGGACGGGGGAGAGGGAAACAAAAACAAGGGTACAACGAAGAGGCTAACGAAAGCGAGAACTAGCACTGGTGAGATAACCACGTGCAATGAACGAAACTTGATCGTGCTAGATTGTGGTTGCGTAATAACACTAACAATAATTAACCAAAACATTTCTTTGATTATCTCCCGAACGAAACAACGCAAAGACCTGAATCTTTGCGAAGCTGTTTGAACATTCATCTTCTTTTATCTCTTTCATTTTTTACTCTATTTGTCGAATAGTTTTGATGATGATGATGTGACAGTGAAAGACGGCACTGTCGATACCTTGAGTTATTTAACAAATGATGAAAGGGACTAACAGTGGATCGGAGGAATGGCGGAATATCTTGAGACGTGCAATGCCAGGATAACCGACAGCGCATAATATCAATTTTTTTTTTTATGAAACAATAGTCTCAAAAATGGAATTGCAATAAAATAGGAAAATAATTTTAATTAACAAGCGAAATTAAAAGAGGCATAGGTTATCATTGTTGGACCCCAGAGGATTGGGGAACCATGAGGCTATCGAGCTAGCTCCTTTCAATTATTACTATATTACGGCTTACGGTATTTAACGAAACGAAACGAAACGAAAATTTTAACTAGTGAAATCACAGAAATCAGTACTGTTAAATACAGTACTGAGATCTCCGAACGCTTAATATCATTATTCTTACTTATTTTTCTATAAAATAAACGAAGGACACTTACTTTTGACGTATTCCTGTGTTTTTGGCTTGAAATCAGCGATTTTTTTGGCTGTTATTGTTTGACCCTGTCACTCTCTTCATAAAACGAAGTAAAGGCAGCACAGAAAAACAACCGGCGTTCCGTACCTTGTCTATTCAAAGGCGGGTGCGGCCCGAAAACCCATCGAATCGCAGATTTTTTCGACCAGAGGCAAACTTCTATCATCACTACACCACAGCAAACGTTTAAAAGCGACGCATGTCGCTGGAAAATTTCCGCAAGCCATGTCCAAAATACCTTCTGTCTCCGGAAACTGTGATACGGCAACTCACGGCAACGCCCTTGGTCCGAGGTCAAATTTCCATCAACCGAGGGTGGCTCAATCAAATTAGCTGAAATTTAATGTGAAGATTTTTCCAGTTGCATGTCGTATCACAGTATCTGGAGAAAGAAGGTACCGTCAATCCTCTAGTACAAATTACAGTATCTATGATAAAGTCTGTTTTCTTTTTAACAATGCTGATTCACATATCAGCAGGCTAGCTGCTAATTGCATCTTTCGCGCATTTGAAAGACGAAATAAACATAGTTCATTCTACCATTTCATTATATCTTCATTTTCTTAAATTTAGCTGTACAAAATGGTAATACTGAATAAAGTTGTTGTTGTTGTTGCTATTAACCCCCCAGGGGGCTTATTTATTTCAAAATAATTTGGATATATCAGCAAAGTTGAAATAGTAAATTGGCCACCGTAATGATCACAAAAGCTGACGTTTCGAGCGTTAGCCCTTCGTCGGAGCGAATAGAGGAATCGTGGGTTGTGTGTGCTTTTAAAGGCAGAAAATGGAGCTACGTTATTGGTGGGAACATGCAACGAGAAAAACATGAATAAATTAGTGGAATGAAAAGCGTTCGTTGATCCCTGTGGGATTTAGACTGCCGGTTTGAAAGATGAGCTTTTGTTCAAGATTTTTACGGCTTTCCGTGCTACCTAAGTGCAAGGAAAGACCGCAGATTGCCATATGTTGCTTAGAATGATTAGGTAAATTAAAATGTCTAGCGACTGGTTTCGATGTGTTCTTGTCATTCCTTTCCACGTCTCGAAGGTGTTCTCGGAATCGGTCACTTAGTCTTCTGCCTGTTTCACCGATGTATATCTTTTTGCAATAAGTGCAAGTTATGCAATAGATTACATTGGCGGAGGTGCACATGAAGTGATAGGTGATCTTAATGGATCGTTTAGGTCCCGATATTTTATCAGTGTTGTGAATGAAAGGACACGTTTTGCATCGTGCACGAGCGCATTTAAAAGTGCCTGGTTAGTCATTAGTCTGAAAAGAACTTCTGACCAAAAAATTGCCTAAGTTTTTGTCGCGAAGGGCTAACGCTAACGCGAAGGGCTAACGCTCGAAACGTCAGCTTTTGTAATCATTACGGTGGCCAATTTACCATTTCAACTTTGTTGATATATCCAAATTATTTCGTTACTCCCACCGACGCAGCCCCAAACAGTTTCTTTCGAAACTATCAGCCTTTATTTATTTATTTCAAGCCCATTTAAGGTTAGGCGGGGGCTTATTTGAGAGAGGGTTAACGACGATGGTATCAATTCTCCATAAAGAACTAGAATAGAAAGTGGAAAAGCTCAAGTACAAGACGTTTTAGGTCATGCAGCCGAGGACTAGGATAAAAGGTTGCTTGTCAAGCGACACCGACTCTCTACTCGTAACGTGAGCTTGGGATACCTGCGGTGAAATGAACAGTTGGGTTAATATGGCCCACGGCTACTTAAGTCTCTTGTAGCTTCTTGCCAGTTTCGGTGTATTAGTGTTACAGTTACAGTTCGATAAAGTTCTTATCATCGTTGTTGTTTTCGAGAGGCCTGTTTTAGCTATAAAGGGTAGTAAGGAGCGAACTTCAACCCCCACATACCAACGTTTTCATTATTAATTGATTTAAAAGTTCAAGTTAGCGTACATTAGAACCTGGGATTTGAACAAATAGCTACAAGTCATTTATTTCCAAAAAGCTGAAATATTTATTCATTAGGCGATTCCTGAAATTAAACATGTAATGATTATATATAGTAAATGTATGTGTTATTTCTCTTTTTTCGATGAGGAGACTGCTGAATAAACACTGATAGGTTCAAAAACACGTTTGTTAATCGCTTAATTTTTAAACATAATCTAGTCTTATAATTTTTATCTTGATTTTCTCTGTAATTTATATATATACCTTCTTTTAATGTTGTAACATAGGATATGTAATTATTTATCTTATGACTTAATAAAGATTCAATTCAATTCAATTCAATTGATTATACCCTTGGTTTAACTACTCTGAAGACAAAAGAGATGTTTCGATTGCTGCATGAAAAAGAAAATAATAATACTAATAATTACCTAATTAATTAACTAATGATCATGAATTACTATTTAACTAATAATAACAATAATAATAATAATAATAATAATAATTAACTAATTTCATGAGAAAAGCGTACAGTTTTCTTAAAATATCAACATTTACCAACTAAACCCCCGGCGTTTTACGTTGGTATTTAGCGAGGCATGACGACTATCCTGACCAAAATTACTCACATTCACCCCGTTTGACACGGCAATGTTCGCTTTACCGGAAAGACCATACTTCAGAACAAGGCCGTTTATGATAAGAATTTGAGTTTATTGTTTAGTCAATTACCAAATGTGCCCCCTTTTATATTTTCCCTGTTTGATGTAGCAATATTAGGATCTTCGTCAATTACTGAGCCTCAGGCGTTCGTATTTAGCAAAACGTCAATCCAGGGTCAAATATTGTTTCGTTTCGTTTCGTTGAATCTGAGAAAGTTAATTTACGTAACAAACTCGTAACCTAGTTAAAATTTTCACTAGTTAAAATTTTCGTTTCGTTTCGTTTCGTTTCGTTAAATACCGTAAGCCCTATATTACGGGCTCAAAGTTTCTAAAGAAACTGTGGTGTTGCGTCGGTGAGGGTAACAAGGTAATTTGGTTATATCGACTAAGTTGAAATTGTAAATTGGCCACCGTAACGAATAAAAAAGCTGACGTTTCGAGCGTTAGCCCTTCGTCAGAGCGATGGGCTGACGAAGGGCTAACGCTCGAAACGTCAGCTTTTTTATTCGTTACGGTGGCCAAATTACAATTTCAACTTAATTGTTATATTACTATTGTTATCATTATTATCATTGTTAATATCATTGTTTGCTACCATTTATTAATGGTTGAATGTCAATTAGTATAGGTAATCGCATGGGGGGGTTGCTATAATGCGAGCCCGAGCCTTTTATGACGAGCCGGAGCCATTTTTGACGAGCCCCGGAAACTGAATAACATCCAAATCTGGAATAATGCCTTTTTATGGTCATGGTCCCAAGCGTTCCTTGTTTAAACCGCGGAAACTGCGGATGAGATTGCGACTTGAACTTCTGCAACATCATTTAAATCCCTAAAATTGCCTCATTTAAATTCCTAGAGCCGCTGACAACAGGACAAGATGGCGGCCATTTTTCGTACTCCGACAATTTTGGCTTTATATGCCGTATTTTTCATGCAAAAAACTTGTTATTTATCACAAATTATGGTGGAAAGGTATGGAAAAGCTTCAGTGATACAAAAGATATGCAGAACGAATTTTCGAGCCAATTAAACTCGGTTATCCGTCTTCGTAGTGTTGGTCGTTTCGAGTCACATGGCGTGAGGTATCTCGTGGGTAGGATCAAGCGGTATACAAATTCGACCTCCACATTTCAGCTAACTCGTGTGGCAATAAGCGGGGATGTGTCTCTGAACCCCGGGCCCTCGGCAAAGCCCAGGTGTGGTGTGTGTTCAAGAACGCTGGCAAGAAATCATCGGGCTTTACTCTGTGATTGTTGTAAGGGGCCAAGTCACATAGAGTGTGCGAATGTGACACCCAGCGGGTACAAACGAATTCAGGATTTGCCAAACAAGACTTGGGTCTGCTCAGCGTGTATCACTATCTCCACACATAACGAGATCAGATTGACTCTCAGGACCGTGATTTTGCAAGTTTTATGGATGTTCGAGTGAAGTATAGCTCTAATTTCTTGATAGCACATTTGAATATCAACAGCTATCAGAATAAATTTGAAGAGATGAGGGAAATTATACAAAAGCTAAGAATTCAAGTGATGTTCATTGGTGAAACCAATATTGACTCTTCCTATCCCGATGCACAATTTGCTATACCAGGGTACCAGCTTTACCCGCGAAGTGACAGGAAGAAAGGAGGAGGTGGTCTCTTGGCTTATGCGTCATCTAACGTGATCTGCAAACGGTTAAAAGTTCCTGGCAGCTACAAAACTATTGAATCATTGGTTTTGGACGTTGAGCTCAAAGGGAGACGTGTTATTGTGGCTGGCTTGTATCGCCCTCCCAAACTTCTTGTCAGCAAGTATCAACTGCAACTGGAGGAGGAGATTAATCACTTTTGTAACTGGGCTTCACTGCAGGGACATGCATTTGTGTTATTGGGGGATTTAAACCTTGATAGACTCCGCCCTGATAAGCCTGAAGGCAAGTTGTTGATTGATACAGAGGAGACCCATGGACTTGAGTGTGTAATTACGGAGCCAACTAGGATTCAAACTAGGGCTGGTAAGACTACCAAGACCCTCATTGACGTTATCTTGACTAATGAAGCTCATTTATTTGTCCAGAGTGGGATTTACGAACCGGGTCTTAGTGACCACCCACTAGTGTATGGCTTCATGCAAGACACAGCAGCTAAAGTCAAGCCTAGAATTATCAAATTCCGTCCAGTTAAGAACTTTGAAGAGGAGAAATTTCAAGAACACCTTAATTCAGCACCTTGGCATGTTGGGGAAGTTTTCGATAGTGTGGAGGATCGTGTTGGTTTTGTAAGTACACTACTGACGGAGATTGTCAATGACCATATGCCATTTAAACAAATGCGTGTTAGAGATCAGGATGTACCAATTATGAACTCAGAGTGGAAGGAGGCAATACGGGCAAGACGCAGGACTGCTAGGCGATACAGGAGGACAAGGATAAGGTTGACATCTCCGAGGCTTTTTGGGAGTATTTTGCAACAATTGCTGATGGTATTGGCCCATTGGATATAAATAAGTGCTCTCTGGGTGATTTTGACAATCACAGCAGTGTGATGGCCATAAGGGCGGCTAACCACTATAATAGTCAGTTCTTCTCCTTCCAAAGCGTTAAACCTTGTGAGGTAGAGGACAGGCTTAAAAAGCTGAAGCTAGACAAGGCTATGGGCTGGGACCTAATCCTCCCGAGGGCACTTATCTATGGGGCTAGTGAATTGGCTGTACCACTTGCCAATCTGTTTAACATCTACATTAAGCAGGGGCATTGGCCAACTGACTGGAAGAAGGCCGGAGAATGGACCCCAGTTCACAAGAAAGATGATCAACTGCAAAAAGAAAACTATCGTACTGTGACTGTGCAAATTGTTATTAATAAAATCTTTGAGCAACTCCTTTCTTCCCAAATCACTGGTAACTATAAAAATCGCCTGTCTGACCATTTGACTGCATTTAGAAAGAGGAACAGTTGCGAGACTGCCTTGTTATACCTGACTGAGAGCTGGAGGCACTCATTGGACAGTGGGGAGTGTGTTGTCAACAGATATGAGTAAGGCGTTTGATTGTCTGTTCCCAGCACTTATGCTGGCTAAACTAAGAGCATACAGTTTTGATGATGTCAGCAACAAACTCATGGCATCATATTTTGAAAATCGCCAAGCAAGAGTGAAGCTAGGGAACACAACAAGCAGATGGAGGAAGGTGATAAGAGGGTGCCCTCAAGGCTCTTCTCTTGGGCCTTTGATGTGGAATCTTTATCAGAATGATCTGACTTATGTAATGAAGTCGAATATCTCCATGTATGCGGATGATCACCAGTTTTTCGAAGCAAGTAAAGATGT